>NC_137889.1:77421706-77636100 GCF_963455335.1 Martes martes | reverse complement strand
ATTTATGTTGGAAGATATAAGGCTTATGTAGAAGACAAATGCATTCTACTGTTTTTTTACTTAGTTTTTTTTCCCACGTGTACCGTTACAACAAACACTGTTTTTCAGTAACGATGAAGGCAAGTAAAGAAAATAAAAAGAGTTCTTGTGTAAATAAAGAGAGAAGAAAAGAGAGAAAAATTGAGCAAAGGAGTAAAACTTCTAGAGAATAGGAGTGAAAGTTAATATTAAAAAAGAGGAGAGAAAGAGAAAATATAAATGAATTATAATACTTCATCATTTTCAGAAAGTAAAATGAAGTTAGAAGAATAAAAATATAATTAATAGAAATAAATTTGTATTTCCAAAAAATATATAGATATGTACTATTCTTACATTTAAAAGGAGGGTGCTTCTTGGCTCTTCAGCTTCTACTGCACAAAAATCTTGGTTTTGATCCATAACTTCTTTTGTTTGTTTTTTCACACCAAGTTGTATATAAAACCATAGATATGGGGAAAAATCAGTCATTCTCAACTGGCTCTAATGGAAGGCAGTATTCCTTTATCAAAGTGAACTTGGGAGTTTTTCTGAGTAACGGTAAAGAATCTTCCCACACCCATTTAAAAATATGTAGCTATAATAAAAAAGGTCATATGGGAAAGATTTATTTTCTTTCAGACTTAAGTTCAATAAAAAGGAAATTGTAACCACAGGTTACTTTGCATGGAATCATCTCTACCTTTGCAAACATATGGGGACATCACTGAACCAGGTCCTCAGTTTTGTACAACCTCTTCATAATACTGCTGAAAGTACCTTGTTTCTATTTTTTTTCCAAGATTTTGTTTATTTATTTGAGAGAGAGAGAATGAGAGGGGAGAGGCCAGAGGGAGAAGCAGAGTCTGATGTGGAACTCGATTCCAGGACTCCAGGATCATGACCCAAGCAGAAAGCAGTTGCTTAACCAACTGAGCCACCCAGGCACCCCCTTGTTTCTACTTCTACTACTCATTCTTTCTTGCTTGAGCCAGCTCCAACCAGACAGAAGAGTCAACTGTTCATGTTCTTAGCACAAGCTCAGTAACTACAACCCATTGGTAGCTAAATTGGCCATGGTGGGGATATTTACACAACTGAAATCAGCAAAGGTTACAAATCAAGGTTTTTTGTTGTTGTTGTTTTGTTTTTTAAACAAAGATTACACATCGGGACCTTTTTTTACTTTATTTTTTTTCCTCTTTTGCTCTTTGTCAAGCAAAGGATGTTCAGCATTAACACACACAGCATTACTTGCACTTTACCAGTCATAGCACTCTGAAATTTAAACCTCCTTCCAAACTGTATCCCACCTTGGACCAGCATGCAGTCCATGGCTTGTACCACCACTGTCTTATTCCAGAAACCAACATGAAATTTTCCCTGAATAACAGAAAGGGAAAGAGAAATCTTCTAACTCAAATTATTCAGAAATTAAATTTCTCAAAACTCTCTTCCCTACTTTGAAAATTTTTCCATATCCAACACGTTCCATTCCTCTATCCTTGTACTGATGGTAGATGTGTAACCAGTTCTCTACATTTATAAATTGTTCTTGAAAGGCAACTTTATGGCACAATTAGTGATCATAGAGCCATGCAATCTTTATTTTTTAATTGAAATTGATTTTGTAGATAATTGAAATTCACATGCCTTTGTAATAAATAATAAAGAGATCCCCTGGTATACTTTGCTCTATTTCCCCTACTGATAACATTTTGTAAATTTATAGTATAATACTACAACTAGTATATTAACATTATTACAGTCCACCTATCTTATTCAGATTTTACTTGTTTTTACCAGTTTTACTTATACTTACATATAATTGTGTGTGTGTGTGTGTGTGTGTGTGTGTGTGTAAGTACTATGCAATATTATCACTTGTGCAGGTTTGGATGCACTACCAGAGTCTAGGCAAGGAAGAGATCCAATGCTCAAAGTATCCCATGTGATGCAGTTTTATCCCCACACCCAACACCGTTCACCTCCCCCCATCTCACTACAAACCTACCCACTGGCAAACAAAAACTGTCTTCCAGTTCTAAAATTTCATCATTTAAAACTGTTATGTAAATAAAAATATTGCAGTATGTAAGGTTTAAGTTCTTTATGTTGTTTTTGTTGTTGTTTTTTATCCTGGAGATTTATCCTGGTTTCTATCTTCATTTTTATTGCTGAATAGTATTCCATGGTATGTATGGACCACAGTTTCTTCCACCATTCACCTGTTGAAGGATATCTGGGTCGATTCCAGTTGTTGGTTTTTACAAATAAAGCTGAAATATTTGTTTACAGACTTCGTGCGAGCATAAGCTTCATTTCGCTACAATAAATGAACAACAGTGCAATTGCTAGGTTATACGGTACATTGGTTGGCTAAGGCTGTGGGAACAAATACCACAGACCAGGTGGCTTAAACAACAGAAATTTATTTTCTCACATTTCTCGAGGCTGAAAGGCCATGATCAAGGTGCCAGCAGGATTGTTGTCTGATGTAAGCTCTGTACTTGTGTTGCAGATGGCTATCTTCTCACTGTGTGCTCATATGGATACGTGCACAAGGAGAGAAATGGCACGCTCTCTGATGTCTCTGCTTACAAAAACACTAATCTTGTTGGATGAGGGTTCCATTCTTATGACCTCATTTAAGATTATTCAAGTCTTTAGAGAACTCATCTCCCAGTGTAATCATACGGGAGGTTAGGGTTTCTACATATGAATTTGGGAAGGATAAAACCACAATATATATCCACAATATATGGTTATTAGGCATTCTGTTTTATAAGACACTGTCAAACTGTTTTCTAGAGTGGCTCTTCCATTTTACATTCCACCCAACAATGTGTAAGTGATCCGAGTTTCTTGCATCCTCACCAGAATTGGTGTTGTCATTATTTTTTATTTTAGCCATTCTGATATGTCTGCAGCGATAGCTCCTTGCAGTTTTAATTTGCATATCGCTGATGACTAATGGTGCTGAACATCTTTTCGTGTGTTTATTGGAATGTTTTTTTGTGAAATGTGTTCATGTCTTTTGTTATCTTAAAATTTCGTCGGATTGTTCATTTTTATTGTTGAATTTTGAGCATTCTTTGTATTTCTAAGTGCTAGTCTTTTGTTGGATATGTAATTTGCAAATATATTCTACCACTCTGTAACTTGTACTTTTTATCCTGGTCTCATGAACTTCCTTAGAGTAGACATTTTAAAAAATTTTTATAAAGTTACATTTATCACTTTTTTCTTTCATGAATCATGATTTTGGTTAGTGTATAAGAAATTTTTATCAAATTCTAAGTCCTGAAGATTTTTGCCTAATTTTTCCTAACAGTTTTATAGTTTTACATCTTAAATTTAGTTGTGGGGTTTATGTTGGTGTGTATGTGTGTTTGGGGAGTGGTATTTTTCTACTCTGTTCTCTTAGTGTATGTGTCTGTGGCTCTGCCATTGAACCCAGTCTTAATATAAGCTAAGATCATTTTCCCAATTTATTTATTTTATAAAGATTGTTTTAGCTATTATAAGTTCTGTTGCTTAGGAATCTTAGTGTTCTGGTTATAGGAAAAACCTAGATATTTAAATGTTTATAGAAGGAAAAAGAAGAAGTTTAAATTCAATAATATAGTTTCATCTTAAGAAGCTGGAAAAAAGAAAAAAAGTAACCTAAGTATGTAGAAAAAATAAATAATAATAAAAGTAAACATCAAAATATAGAAATCATATAATAGAATTTAAAAGCCAAAAGTTATTTCTTTTGAATATTAATGGAATGATTAAATTTCTCACAGAATGACCAGAGAGAGAGCAGAGATAGAGAAAAAGAGGGAGGGAGGGATTGAGAGAGGAAGGGAGAGAAAAAGAGAGTGTTGTACATATGTGTGTGTGTGAGAGAAAACTAATAAGCAATATTTAAGAATGAACAAGACCAATGGCTGAGAAAGAAGGCTTAACTAGAAAGAAGAATAAAAGACCATTCTGGAGTAACATACATATTCTCTATCTTGATTGGACTGTTGATTACATAGTATACACATTTGTCAAGGAACTAACCACTTAGGTTAGTATGTGTCATTGTACCTAAATTTTACATCAATAATACAATTTTAAAAAGAAAATATAAGAGCAGATGATATATGGACTTGCTTCAGAAAGGCATACAGAGAGGAAAGCACTGAATAAAGGCTGGAATTTTGGATAACAGAATACCGGGAACTTTTGAGTTTGGAATATAATTCCAACAAAACTATGTTATTATAAAACCTAAATTCTAAGAGAGTTTAATATTTCTGATGATGTTGATATTTTTATTGTTCAATCATGTTATTGGTAGAATTCTCTTTTGTTAATGACTTAAAAGCATCCATTTTATTTAGCAGTATTGGCTGAATTAAGGGATAGTGGATCCCATGTATTCTTGGGAGCACAAGGAAAATAGAGCATTGAAATGTGACTGGGAAATTAAGAATTAGGATAATAAGCAAGTATTCATATTTTCAATGTGCTTGATTAACTTGGAAAGGAGAAAAAAATGAAAAAAAGAAACAGGTTTTAAAAAAATTCAGAAAGGATTATGTTGGGTCTATATCTACATATCCAATATAACTGCTATAGTCTGTACAGAATTTGTGTGTCAACTGCTCAATGTGTATTAAGTTTTCTCCTATTTGGATAAAATAGAACACCAAAAATATTAAGATTTCCATTCTCAAGAGTAAGTCTCAGTCACCTCAAACACTTTGTTAATGGATTGTTTTGGGCATGGTGCATTGTTAAGGGAATATATAACTATTTAGTGACATTAATTAGGTGTAAGGTTGAAGTTAGACTTAAAAAAGATGATAGACTTGAAATAGATAGTAACTATTAAGTAGCATGTTTTTATGTATCCCATTTATCAAGTATAAAGAGATATATATTTTATTTTAGATGAGGATATTTGTGTTTAATTTTGTTTTATAAGGACAATTATACTAGTGTTCATTTGTAGAAGACCACTTTTGGACTCATAGTTCATTCTCCATGACTATATAAATGAATGTATAAAAGAACAGATGTTTGAAATTATATAAGCAAGTATGGAAGCTGACTTGGTGAAGTCACAAATATGGTTTAGAATGAGCCTATAGTGTTTATAATGCAAATAGCCATCCTGATTACACACAGGAAGATTCACAGACTGTACCTTCAAAATACAATAATCACCATCACATTTCAGCTCACATTTAGCCACCTGTTTTTGATTACTTGGTACCAGCTGTCAATTTGCAGCTATTTATATTGATGTCACAAGGTGTCCTCATTCCGCTGGAGTCCTACAGTTGACACCACGCAAAAGCCCCTTTGTGTTTTCCCTGAAGCTCACTATGAAGACAGCCTCACATCCTTCAGTGCCAACGTACATTCAAATATGAATAGACATTCCGCCCAGCTGGGAGCAGATCTTTAGGCCCATTGAGTGGATGCCAAAGCCTTATCAGCATCAAAAACAGTTATTGAAGAGCCAAGTAAAAGAATAAATACTAAAATATTAAATGTGCTCTTATTCACAATGCTCCTACTGCACTGGTCACTTTTCTATTCTTAAAATAACTCTTTTAAAGAATTAGGAACAGCAGGTAACATCACCTGTGATTGAATGATTCATTGCCTATACTGTCTCATCTAAATAGAAGCTCTGTGAGAATGGTGGTCTCACCTCTTCTGTTTAACAGTATCTCCATCTCCTAAGTTATTCTTTATAAATATCCATTTTTAAAGATTTTATTTATTTGTTTATTTATTTGAGAGGGAAACAAGAGAGCGAGAGCACAAGCAGGGGTAGGGAGGGGCAAAGGGAAAGGGAAAAGCTGACCCTCTGCTGAGCAGGGAGCCTCATGTGGGGCTCGATCCCAGGACCCCGGGATCATGATCTAACTAAAGGCAGATGCTCTTGACTGATTAAGCCACCCAGACGCCCCTATAAATAATAGTGCATTTTTGTGTGTGGTATAAGAAAGAGGTTCCACTCTTTGGCATGTGTATACCCAGTTTTCCTAACACCATTTATTAAAGAGACCACCCTTTCACTGATGAGTTTTCTTGGCTTTCTTGTCAAATTGACTGTGTATGGTTGGGTTTATTTGTGGGCTCTCAATTCTGTTTCATTGATCTATGTGCCTATTTTTACCATAGTACCATATGGTTTTGATTAGCATAGCTTTGTAATAGTTTGAAATCCAGAAGTGTAATGCCTTCTGCTTTATTCTTCTTTCTCAGGATTGATAAGCTTAATTATTATTATTATTATTATTATTATTATTTATTACTTAATTTTTCCAGAGGCCTCTTTTACACACTTTGTGGTTATCCACTTAAAGGGTTGAATAACTATCCTATAATTTAGGTAACTCTGTTATACTACTTATCCTCCTTGTCTTAGGATATTAAAAATTGGGTAGTAATAATTTACCTAGAAAGCTGTTCCTTGATTTTGCATTAAAAGTATAATGAAACAGACACACACACTGACAAAAGAAACAGATCATAAAACAACAAGAAATGCTGTTCAGGTGAATTTAACCATGCTTTTCTTTCCTGAGTTCAATGCCCAGATCTTCAAATGCGTGTTTGAGAAAATAATGTACTTTAGTACCACAAGCTATGAGATTAATGTAATCTTTTTAACTATAATAATTGACTCTTAAATATCCTTAAACCCAAGTGAAAGCAGCATTTATTTTCTTCTGAGTTGTATTTTAACTAAGACCGGTTGCTTCTTTTTATTCACGGTGTCTTTTCCTGCTGTGAGAAGGTAATGTGTTCTTAAAACAAGCATGAAGGGTGCCTGGGTGGCTCAGTGGGTTAGAGCCTCTCTCTTCAGCTCAGGTCATGATCCCAGGGTCCTGGGATCGAGCCCCACATCAGGCTCTCTGCTCAGCAAGGAGCCAGTTTCCCCCCCACCCTCTGCCTGCTTCTCTGTCAAGTAAATAAATAAAATCTTAAAAAAAAAAAAAAAGGCATGAATATTGTGTGTCTTTTCAGGCTTCAGAGTACTTAGAAGCTGTCTTCTGGACCAACTTACAAGTCACACTGGAAAATCAATCTCATTCTTTAATAGACTATTGCGTTTGTGACTGAAAGTGATATTATCAAGGTTGACCACTCATCTTACTCACATGAAATAAGGCATGAAAGAGTTCTCCTTTAAAGAAAACATATTTGTCACCATTGAATATATTGTGCACTTTTACTTTAGGATTCAAATATAATTGCAAAAGACAAATTCAGACATGTTTTCAGAAATGTCGACATGTATAGATTTTCATTTGATAGGTGATATATATTAGTTTATTATATGGTCCACTGTTTAATTACTTCACAGATTTGTAATGTTATTCTTTACAAGCATCTTTGAGTGTTTTATCTGATGTTAAGGACAGTGAATGAGTGTGTGTGTGTGTGTGCGCATGTGTACTGAGGCAAAGGACATGTAATTTCTAGTTTACAGTTTTATTATTATTGGAGCAATCTTTAAATTATTTTCTGTAATTAAATAAAAAACAAAAATAAATGTATTTAAACCAATCTGTATTTCAAATGCCTCTTTTGTTCAAAATTGTGTCATTTTACATTCTTTTCAAGTGCACACGGAACATTCTCCAGAATAGATCACGTACTGGGTCACAAATCAACCCTCAATAAGTACAAAAAGATTGAGGTGTCAGACCACAATGCTATGAAACTTGAAGTCAACCACAAGAAAAAAATTAGAAGGATCACAAATACATGGAGGTTAAAAAACATCCTACTAAAGAATGAACGGGTTAACCAGGAAATTAAAGAAGAAGTAAGAAAATACATGGAGGCAAATGGAAATGAAAGCACAACAGTCCAAAACCTTTGGTATATAGCAAAAGTGGTTGAAAGAGGAAAGTATACAGCAACACAGGACTACCTGAAGAAGCAAGAAAAGTCTCAAATACATGATCTAACCCTGAACCTAAAGGAGCTAGAAAACAGCAAATAAAGCCTAAAGCTAACAAAAGAAAGGAAATAATAAAGATTAGAGCAGGAATAAACAATATAGAAACAAACAAACAAGCAGAACCAGTAGAACGGAAAAACTATGGAGAGAACCCAAATTTCCATTGATCGATACACACACACACACACACACACACACACACGCACACAATATAGAATATTAGTCAGCCATCAAAAAGAATGAAATTTTGCCATTTGCAAGAGCTAAACTGTATCATGCTAAGTGAAATAAGTCAGTCAAAGAAAGACAAATACCATATGATCTTACTCATATGTGGAATTTAAAAAGAAAACAGATGAACATATGGAAAGGGGACAAAGGAAAAAAGGAGAAGGAAACAAGCCATAAGTTACTCTTAATGATAGAGAATAAATTAAGGGTTGATGGAGGGAGGGAGATGGGGGATGGGCTAGATGGATATTAAAAACTGTATTTGTTGTGATCAGCACTGGGTGTTTTATGTAAATGATGAAGCACTACTCCAGAAACCAATATTTTTTTAAAGGATTTTATTTATTTATTTAAAAGAGAGAGAGAGCACAAGCAGGGGCAGAGGCAGAGGGAAAGGGAGAAGCACATTCCCCACTGAGCAGGGAACCTGAGGTGGGGCTCAATAACAGGACCTCAGGATCATGACCTGAGCCAAAGGCAGACACTTAACCGACTGAGCCACCCAGGCACCCCCCAAGAAACCAATATTGCACTGTAGGTTAACTAACAAAATTTTTTAAATGCAATTAAAAAAACCTCCAAATTATGCATTTTACTATTAAACGCTATAAACATATAAGTAACAATTTTAAGGCATTTGTAATTTTTCATTAGTCCTAAAACACTAGTAATAATGACTTCAAATGCTATACAGATACCAACTTTTACTCCATAGATATCCATGAAGAGGATTTACAATTGTTAACCAACCATGATTCATTCTGCAAAGACTTTCATTTTCATTGTTTCATTTTGTTCTTAAAAGTACTATACCACGGGACACTGGGGTGGCTCAGTTGCTAAACCATCTGCTTTCCACTCAGGTCATGATCCCAGGTCCTGGGATGGAGCTCCCATCAGGCTCCTTGCTCAGCTGGGAGCTTGCTTCTCCCTCTGCCTACCACTCCCCAACTGGTGCCCTCTCTCTCCCTGAAAAATAAATAAATAAATCTTAAAAAAATACTAAATACTTAATCAAGTAGTTTTTATATTATTGACATTGTAAGATGATGAAACAGAGGTACTGAGAGTTTGAGTATTTATCTAAGTCAATAGGCTAGTCAAAGTTGAATGGAGGATTAGAACCTAAGCATATTCTTCTCTGCTACCAATACCATTTCACTGCATAACCATGAAGTCAAGTATTTACTGAGTTAGCAGTCTACTGTTTTTTTTTTAACCTAATTAAGAAACTAAAGAAATGTTGATAAAAATAAATTAATACATGCATGTGTCATCTGAATATCATTTGAAACATATTTAACTATTACCCCTAGATTTCCAGTGATATTTGAGTATTCTACTAATCTACATTAGACTCTCTTATTACTTCAAACAACAGGTAGGAGATATTTGACAGTCGTATAGAATGATTGCTTTAAAATCATACAATTTTTTTTAAAGTGAAAAAAAATTAATGTTAAGATAGTTATGTTACATCTGTGTTCAGAACACCTAATTATATGTATTGAAGGGAATATTTAGAAAACATCATTATGAGGGCAAAAAACAAAACAAATGTCTGTACAAAGTTTAATCCAAAGTTTTATTACAGAATCATTACAGAGAGAATGATGAATTGGCAATCCTTCTCATGATTATAATAACTTTTATTGAGTAAATCCAATGTACAAGCTATTGTTCTAAGCATTGGATTAGCCCAGTTAATACAACTCTTTTACAAAGGAGCTATTATTACCATCTTCATTTTATAAACAAGGAAGCTCACACCCAGGATGGTTAGGTAACTTGCTCAAGGTCGCATAGATACTAAAGTGGCAGAGCTGAAATTTAATGCCAGTCAACTTGGCTCTAGAGCTTGCTCTCTCAAGCACCAGAGTTTATGGACTCTAGAATCAAGATACCTCTAGATTCACTGCCATTGGCTTTTCCAGAAAGTAGGGTTGTTTTGTTTTGTTTTGTTTTTAATTTTATTTTCTCTCTCTCTCTAAGTGGAATCACAGTAAAGACCAAAATGACTTTCAGGTTTACCTTAGTATTTGTAGTAATAACCTTAACATTTTCATTTCAGCATAATATTAAAATCATTTCTGCCTAAAAAATTTCAAGAAATATCTAAAAATATGTACAATTTTATTTTTCCTTGATATTTTAAGGAAAGGGAAAGCTTGTAGTATTGCAAAATTACAGTAATGTGAAGACACTAAAATGACTCAGTATTTATCGGAAATGTAATTTTTTCCAAGAATAATCCATAAAAATGATCTCAGATATAATTAGGTTTTTCATAAATATAATAGCTACCATGAAATGTTCATCAGCCTTATAATTTTCAGAATCCTGATTTTTTGGTTATTTTAGCTTTGATTTAGGAGGTAGAGGATTACTATTTTTGAAATGATATTTTCATTATTTAATTCTTTCATCATTCTTCTAAGCTAATATTATCCCAAACTATTTTTCTGTAATAGGAACTTCAAAAAAATAAATCCCATCATCATTTTTTTAAATACACTAGATAAACAATCTTTAATGAATTATTTGTGTTTAATATACTAGCATGTGCTATGAGATTTCAAGAAATTAATGTCATATGCATATTTACATAATTTGCATATTACATATAATTTCATTTCCTTGTTAAATAGTCGGGAGAGGATAAGTTTTCCTGCAGTGCAAAAAATTTCAGAAAAGCCCTTGATACATGCTCACAGTGAGTTAGATAAGGCTGTGCTCCATATCATCATCATTTGGGGCCCAAACTTGTGATGCTGCCTCTACCTGGAAATTTTCTGGTTCTCATGACAGAGTTAGGTAAAGAGAGTGTTGGCAAACCATGAACCAGTTTTTAATCTACTAAAAATGTGACACATATATCACTTTTGTTTCCCTTAAAATGATGAAGGCAAGTAATAGACTTTCTGAGTTCATTAGGGTGTGGAAGTATAATCATTGACGCTTGAGAGATTTTGCAAGTCATGTGATGAGAACTGCCATCACTGGTTAAGGGATAAGAAATATATTAAATGTATTACAATCTACCATTGCCTTTATAAAGGGATTAGGGACAAATTTGTACCTAACTTTAGTACCAACTTTAGTAGTTGCTAAAATAAATATTTGTGAGTCAATACTAAGGTAAAATTGTTTCTATATCAAAGAGATTTTCTTTAGAAAAAGTGTCCATTGACCTTTAAATCTGAGGAAACTAGAAAAACTAGAGATGTCCTCAGAAAGGAAGCCACAGTGACCCCTACTAGCATGACAGTGTTTCTTGGATCTCTGCTCCCTAGAACATCTAGCAGTGATAGGGTATGAGCTTTCACATGATCTCATCTCTTTGACTCACACACATGCACAGGATACTGAAATTTTACTGTATATGACTCACACACATGCATAGGATCCTATATTTTACTGTATATATTTACTGTATATTTATCTCCTCTCTCTTTTCTTTCTTCACTAAACAAGAATAGCACTATTTAATGATAATAATTATAAATAAAAATTAGGTAAGCTCTCTATATAGGTTACAGAAATAAAGATGTTATAATTAGCTAATTGAATAAGAGAAAAAAAAAGCTTCTAACAATATAAAGTATTAATAATTGGTGCTTTAACATACTGCCAGCCTATTTAACCTATATAATCTGTAAAAGTCTAGGATCTTTTATAATCATGAAACTGTTATCTTTGTTTTCTTTAATATCATTACTGCTGTCATAAATTATCCCTAGGCAAAAGCAGTTCTTCTAGGTCTTAATATGACAAAGTTAAGAAAATAATTTTCTGTGTCAATATATATATTTTATTCCAATAAAATTGAACTGTTTGATATCACCAAGATCAAAAAAAGAAAGGTTAATTTTATGTAAATTTGGTACAATATTTATACCCTATAATGGCTGGTAAAAATATATATTACAGAAAATTAAGGCTGTAATAATGAGTATCTTTCAGTATGCAAACTTTCAGTTCTAACAGTTTATATTTATTTCATCACCCATTTCAAATACAGAATTAAAACATATTCTGTAATTTAGAGAAAGGGATGATATGATTTCAGGGGATTTTAGACAGAAAATGGGAGAAGTTGTTAATTACACAAATTAATAATGTGTTTTAGAATAGGCACCACTGAATGTAGACTGCAGTGTCTGAAGGGAAGGAAAACTAAAATGCATTGATTGTGCTGCTGTATACTGCTATGAAGCTTTAAAACATTAGCCCATTTAATTATCCAAGTGCCCATTCAGTGTAATAATACAAGATGGAGGGGACTGTTTTTTAACACAATTGAATGGCTTCATGCAAAGTAGAGATGTATATGTGTGCACATACATGGGCTTGTATGCTGAGTGAGGTCGACATGGCACTCTGCTACTCTTCCTAGTAGAGGAGAATCATGGGTCTGGCCCGAAGACATTTGGGGGGTTGAGGAGCATGTGGCAAAGACCACCAGATGACAATAATCAGCCCCTTCTCTCCAAGCCTGAGAGTGCTGATTATGCATCAAATAAAGTGATTTCTTCCAATAACCTAAGATCTTCAAGTGTTAACCAGAAAAGGAAAGCTATGAACCATATAATAGTATGAAAGGAGACAAGATGACTGTAAACAAATAAAGTCAGAAATCTATAAATTTGAAGAGGAGCAAGGATATGATTTTAGAAGTTTTAAGTCTCTGCATATATTCAAGGGCAAGGATGATTCAAGTAAAAATCTCATTTATGATAGAAATTATTATCCCATCTACTTCACTTGACTAAGTTGAAACTTAGAAAATGTAAATTCCTTTTTCATAATAATTTAGCTAAAAACTGAGAGAACTAAGATTTGGAAGTTGATCATATTGACTCCCTAGTTCTGTCATACAGAACATATAGAAATGTAGAAAAAACTTTCTTATGAAATGTTTCCGACATAATTCCAGATGTGAGTTTGTCATATAGTCTGTGTTGTCATTGGAGTGTCACCATTAAGCTTATCTGTCTAGAGTATCTTCAGTAGCATCCAGTTAATAAAAATGTGTTTTCAAACTAACACCACTGAATGAAGATTGAAGGTTACCTGTGCACACAAACATAGGTGCACATGATCACAAACATATTGAAATACTATTTCAATATCTATTTCCTAATGACAAACTTCCAAAGCAAAACAAAAGGTACACACATATATACACACATGTATTTTGTATATATGCATATAATATGTGTATATATAATGTATAGCACTATAATATATATTTTCAGTGATTATTCTTATATCTGAAATAACAATTCTGAATGTTAGTGTAGGCACTATGAGAATATTTAAATGCTAGTGAAACAGTAGAGTAACCCAGAAAACAAATTTTAGAGTTATAGATATTCCCCATATTATTTGAGTATATTTTGCTTTGAATGTTATATTATTTGTAATTTTAGTTTCTCTCAAAATTACCTAGGTTAAAGATACTTTTACTTTCTTCTACAACCATCTTAAGTGCTAAAGAAAAATAGTATAAAGGAAAATCCAGCTTATAATATGGACCCACACATAATTTTTCAAAGCATTTAACGTATTATAATGTTGTTTCATTCTCATGAGTATTTTCTCTTCATGACAGTTTGGTCACTTTGTTATGCTACAACATTAGAAAATGCACTGTTCATTATTTAATTTATGTCATCTTTGAAACTTATCTAAGAAATATATTTCTTTAAGAATGACCATAGAGGGCAAAAGGGAGCGGATGGGCCACGGACCGGCTGCAGTCCGTGCAGAGGCTGAGCTGGCCATGGGCGCGACTGGAGGCAGGAGGAGTCAAGATGGCTGAGAAGTAGCAGGCTGAGATGACATCAGGTAACAGGAGATCAGCTAGATAGCTTATCTAACCATTGTGAACACCTACAAATCCAATGGGAAATTGAAGAGAAGAGGAGCAACAATTCTAGAAACAGAAAATTGATCGCTTTCTGAAAGGTAGGACCTGCGGAGAAGTGAATCCAAAGCGACGGGAAGATAGACTGCGGGGGGAGGGGCCAGCTCCCTGCAAGCGGCAGAGCAACGGAGCACAAAATCAGGACTTTTAAAAGTCTGCTCCACTGAGGGACATGGTTCCAGAGGCTAAACCGGGGGAAAGCCCATGCAGGGTCAGCGTAACCCCAGGTCCTGCAGGGTCACAGAAGGACTGGGGGTGTCTGAGTGTCACAGAGCTCACAGGTATTAGAGTGGGGAAGCCGGCTACAGTGACAAAGCCGAGGAGTGAGCTCTCAGCTTGGGGTTACCTTGAACCGGGCATAGGCTGGGTGAACTTGGAGCGTGGCCGGAGGCCAGGGAGACAGAGTGACTGAGCACTTGTTTCCAAGTGTGTGGCTGGAGGCCAGGGAGACGGAAGCAATTGAGCACTTTTCTCCAGGCATGAGTGATTGAGCACTTTTCTCCAAGCATGACCAGAGGCCAGGGAGACGGGAGCGATTGGGCGCTTTTTTCTGAGGGCGCACTGAGGAGAGAGACACCGAGCTCTCGGCGCCTCCGGGCCAGAGATTGGGAGGCCACCATTATCATTCCCATCCTCCGGAACTCTACAGAAAGTGTTCAGGAAACAAAAGCTCCCGAAAGCAAACCCAAGTGGCTTACATAGCCTGGCCCCTGATAAGGGCGGGGCAATTCCGCCTCCGGCAAAGACACTTGAGAATCACTACAACAGGCCCCTCCCCTAGAAGATCAACAAGAAACCCAGCCAAGACCAACTTCACTCACCAAGGAGAACAGTGGAATTCCAGAGGAGGAGAAAGCAAATCTTATCTGGACAAAATGACAAGGTGGAAAAACTCACCACAAAAAAAAAAAAAAGAACAAGAGGCAGTACCGAAGGCTGGGGACCTAATCAAGATGGACATTGGTAATATGACAGATCTAGAGTTCAGAATGATGATTCTCAAGGTTCTAGCCGGGCTTGAAAAAGGCATAGAAGATATTAGAGAAACCCTCTCTGGAGAGATAAAAGCCCTTTCTGGAGAAATAAAAGAACTAAAATCTAACCAAGTTGAAATCAAAAAAGCTATTAATGAGGTGCAATTAAAAATGGAAGCTCTTATTGCTAGGATAAATGAGGCAGAAGAAAGAATTAGTGACATAGAAGACCAAATGACAGAGAACAAAGAAGTGGAGCAAGAGAGAGACAAACAAATACTGGACCACGAGGAGAGAATTTGAGAGATTAGTGACACCATAAGATGACACAACATTAGAATAATTGGGATTCCAGAAGAAGAAGAGAGAGGGGAGCAGAAGGTATATTGGAGAGAATTATTGTAGAGAATTTCCCTAATAGGGAAAAGGGAACAAAGATCAAAATCCAGGAGATGCAAAGAACGACCCTCAAAATCAATAAAAATAGGTCCACAGCCCATCACCTGATAGTAAAATTTACAAGTCTTAGCGACAAAGAGAAAATCCTGAAAGCAGCCTGGGAAAAGAAGTCTGTAACAGACAAGGGTAAAAACATTAGATTGGCAGCGGACTTATCCACAGAGACCTGGCAGGCCAGAAAGAACTGGCATGATATATTCAGAACACTAAACGAGAAAAACATGCAGCAAAGAATATTATATCCAGCTAGGCTATCATCGAAAATAAAGGAGAGATAAAAAGCTTCCAGGACAAACAAAAACTGAAAGGATTTGCAAACACCAAACCAGCTCTACAGGAAATCTTGAAAGGGGTCCTCTAAGCAAAGAAAGACCTTAAAAGTAGTAGATCAGAAAGAAACAGAGACTATACAGTAACAGTCACCTTACAGGCAATACAATGGCACTAAATTCATATCTCTCGAGAGTTACCCTGAATGTTAATGGGCTAAACGTCCCAATCAAAAGACACAGGGTATCAGAATAGATAAAAAAACAAAACTTATCAATATGCTGCCTATAAGAAACTCATTTTAGACCCGAAGACGCTTCCAGATTTAAAGTGAGGGGGTGGAAAACAATGTACCATGCTGATGGACATCAGAAAAAAGCTGGGGTGGCAATCCTTATATCAGATCAATTAGATTTTAAGCCAAAGACTATAATAAGAGATGACGAAGGACACTATTTCATACTCAAAGGGTCTGTCCAACAAGGAGACCTAACAGTTTTAAATATCTATGCCCCTAACATGGGAGCAACCAACTATATAAACCAATTAAAAACAAAATCAAAGAAATACATTGACAATAATACAATAATAGTAGGGGACATTAACACTCCCCTCACTGAAATGGACAGATCATCCAAGCAAAAGATCAAAAAGTAAATAAAGGCCTTAAATGACATACTGAACCAGATGGACATCACAGATATATTCAGAACATTCCATCCCAAAGCAACAGAATACACATTCTTCTCTAGTGCACATGGAATATTCTCCAGAATAGACCACATCCTGGGTCATAAATGAGGTCTCAACTGGTACCAAAAGATTGGGATCATTCCCTGCATATTTTCAGACCACAATGCTCTGAAGCTAGAACTCAATCACAAGAGGAAATTTGGAAAGAACCCAAATACATGGAGACTAAACAGCATCCTTCTAAAAAATGAATGGGTCAACCAGGAAATTAAAGAAGAATTGAAAAAATTCACGGAAACAAATGATAATGAGAACACAACGGTTCAAAATCTGTGGGACACAACAAAGGCAGTCCTGAGAGGAAAATATATAGCGGTACAAACCTTTCTCAAGAAACAAGAAAGGTCTCAAATACACAACCTAACCCTACACCTAAAGGAGCTGGAGAAAGAACAACAAAGAAAGCCTAAACCCAGCAGGAGAAGAGAAATCATAAAGATCAGAGCAGAAACCAATGAAATAGAAACCTAAAAAACAATAGAACAAATCAACAAAACTAGGAACTGGTTCTTTGAAAGAATTAATAAGATTGACAAACCCCTGGCCAGACTTATCCAAAATAAAAGAGAAAGGACCCAAATAAATAAAATTATGAATGAAAGAGGAGAGAACACAACCAACACCAAAGAAATACAAACAATTATAAGAACATACCATGAGCAACTCTATGCCAACAAATTTGACAATCTGGAAGAAATGGATACATTTCTAGAGACATATAAACTACTACAACTGAACCAGGAAGAAATAGAAAACCTGAACAGACCCATAACCAGTAAGGAGATTGAAACAGTCATCAAAAATCTCCAAACAAACAAAAGTCCAGGGCCAGACAGCTTCCCAGAAGAATTCTACCAAACATTTAAAGAAGAACTAATTCCTATTCTCCTGAAACTGTTCCAAAAAATAGAAATGGAAGGAAAACTTCCAAACTCATTTTAGGAGGCCAGCATCACCTTGATCCCAAAACCAGACAAGGATCCCATCAAAAAAGAGAATTACAGATCAATATCCTTGATGCAAAAATTCTCACCGAAATATTGGCCAATAGGATCCAACAGTACATTAAAAGGATTATTCACCACGACCAAGTGGGATTTATTCCAGGGCTGCAAGGTTGGTTCAACACACACAAATCAGTCGACGTGATACAATACATTAATAAAAGAAAGAACAAGAACCATATGATACTCTCAACAGATGCTGAAAAAGCATTTGACAAAGTGCAGCATCCCTTCCTGATTAAAACTCTTCAAAGTGTAGGAATAGAGGGCACATACCTCAATATTATCAAAGCCATCTATGAAAAACCCACTGCAAATATCATTCTCAATGGAGAAAAACTGAAAGCTTTTCCGCTAAGGTCAGGAACACGGCAGGGATGCCCGTTATCACCACTGCTATTCAACATAGTACTAGAAGTCCTAGCCTCAGCAATCAGACAACAAAAAGAAATTAAAGGCATCCAAATCAGCAAAGAAGAAGTCAAACTATCACTCTTTGCAGATGATATGATACTATATGTGGAAAACCCAAAAGCCTCCACTCCAAAACTGCTAGAACTTGTACAGGAATTCAGTAAAGTGTCAGGATATAAAGTCAATGCACAGAAATCAGTCGCATTTCTTTACACTAACAACAAGACAGAAAAAAGAGAAATTAAGGAATCAATCCTATTTATAATTGCACCCAAAACCGTAAGATACCTAGGAATAAACCTAACCAAAGAGGCAAAGAATCTATACTCAGAAAACTATAAAGTACCATGAAAGAAATTGAGGAAGACACAAAGAAACGGAAAAATGTTCCATGCTCCTGGATTGGAAGAACAAATATTGTGAAAATGTCTATTCTACCTAAAGCAATCTACACATTTAATGCAATCCTTATCAAAATCCCCTCTATTTTTTTCAAAGGGATAGAACAAATAATCCTAAAATTTATATGGAACCAGAAAAGACCTCGAATAGCCAGTGGAATATTGAAAAAGAAAGCCAAAGTCGGTGGCATCACAATTCCAGACTTCAAGCTCTATTACAAAGCTGTCATCATCAAGACAGTATGGTAGTGGCACAAAAACAGACATATAGATCAATGGAACAGAATAGAGAGCCCAGAAATAGACCCTCAACTCTATGGTCGACTAGTCTTCAACAAAACAGGAAGGAATTTTCAATGGAAAAAAGACAGCCTCTTCAACAAATGGTGCTGGGAAAATTGGACAGCCACATGCAGAAAAATGAAATTGGGGTATTTCCTTATACCACACATGAAAATAGACTCAAAATGGATGAAGGACCTCAATGTGAGAAAGGAATCCATCAAAATCCTTGAGGAGAATGCAGGCAGCAACCTCTTTGACCTCAACTGCAGCAACTTCTTCCTAGGAACATCGCCAAAGGCAACAGAAGCAAGGGCAAAAATGAACTATTGGGATTTCATCAAGATCAAAAGCTTTTGCACAACAAAGGAAACAGTTTACAAAACCAAAAGACAACTGACAGAATGGGAGAAGATATTTGCAAACGACATATCAGATAAAGGACTAGTATCCAAAATCTATAAAGAGCTTAGCAAACTCAACACCCAAAGAACAAATAATCTAATCAAGAAATGGGCAGAGGACATGAACAGACATTTCTGCAAAGAAGACATCCAGATGGCCAACAGACACATGAAAAAGTGCTCCACATCACTCGGCATTAGGGAAATACAAATCAAAACCACAATGAGATACCACCTCACACCAGTCAGAATGGCTAAAATTAACAAGTCAAGAAATGACAGATGCTGGCGAGGATGTGGAAAGAGGGGAACCCTCCTACACTGCTGGTGGGAATGCAAGCTGGTGCAACCACTCTGGAATACAGTGTGGAGGTTCCTCAAAAAACTGAAAATAGAGCTACCCTATGACCCAGCAATTGCACTACTGGGTATATATCCTGAAGATACAAACGTGGTGCTCCGAAGGGGCACGTGCACCCGAATGTTTATAGGAGCAATGTCTACAATAGCCAAACTATAGAAAGAACTTAGATGTCCATCAACTGATGAATGGATAAAGAAGAGTGGCATATATATACAATGGAATACTATGCAGCCATCAAAAGAAATGAAAGCTTGCCATTTGCGATGACATGGATGGAACTAGAGGGTATTATGCTTAGCGAAATAAGTCAATCGGAGAAAGACAACTATCATATGATCTCCCTGATATGAGGAAGTGGAGATGCAATGTGGGGGGTTCGGGGGGTAGGAAAAGAAAAAATGAAAAGATGGGATTGGGAAGGAGACAAACCGAAAAAGACTCAATCTCAAAAAACAGACTGATGGTTGCTGTGGGGAGGAGGGACGGGAGAAGGTGGTGGGGATATGGACATTGGGGAGGGTATGTGCTGTGATGAGTGCTGTGAAATGTGTAAACCTGGTGATTCACAGATCTGTACCCCTGGGGATAAAAATGCATTATATGTTTATTAAAAAATTTAAAAATTTAAAAAAAAATGACCATAGTTTCTCACTTTGTTAATTGAGGTTAGTAAATGACCTCTCAACCTTTTAAAGTGCTCATTAAGTGCACTCTTTGAACTTAAGCAGCTGTAAAATATATACATGTATTAGAGATTATACAGATAAATTCTAAGGGAAAAGCCTGCCAAATACTAGAGGACCTAAAATTACTTATTTAAAAATGATGGAATTACTTAAAAACCAAGACAAATGAACAAAGAAAAAGAACAACAACAACAAAAAACAAAAAACAGCAGTAGGCATTGTATCCTTCAGAAAAAACAAAGGTGAAATTAATAATATTTAATCTTAAAAAAAGAATATGTCATCTTATTCTTTTCTCATATTTTAAATAATTTATGTATTATTTATATTTCTGAAATGAGAAAAAAATTGGTTTCCTAACAATTCCTCTAAAAAAGTCCATCAAATTATTTGCCTCTCATTTTGTCTAGCCCATCAATTTTCTAACTATAATAATATTAATATAATACAATTCACTTTAAGGGAAGTTTTAAGAAAAAACATACAACTTTACCATATAGATGAATGTTAAGTGACTTACTGTTTTTTAAAAAAAAATTCACATTTCACTTTAAAAAGTCTTTCCTAAAATTAATCACATATCAGCACTCCTGGGTGGCTCAGTTGGTTAGGTGTCTGTCTTCAGCTTAGGTCATGATCCTAGGATTCTGGGATTGAGCCATTCATCAGGCTCCCTGCCCAACTGGAGAGTCTGCTTCTTCCTTTTGCTCTGGCCCTGTCCCACCTCATGCTCTCTGTCACTATCTCAAATAAATGAATATTTTTTAAAAAGTTAATTACTTATCTTTTGCTTTTTCTTGGGTATATGCCAACACTTGTTAGCTTTTTTGCATTTTGAAAAGTTTGATATTATTGACATGATAAAGCATGCAAAACTAATTCTTGAGTAAGTATTTACTCCTCTTCATCCTGGTCAGAAAAAAATGCAGTAAAACCAATTTCAAATGTTCTTACTCATTTGAATATGGTTGACTCAGGTTCTGACAGAAAACAAGGGAACATTAGGATTCTGGGATTAGATAAAACTATCTAGGTTCAAATTCCTCATATCAGAGAGATTATATTATATGAGGAATTTGAGAGGCAGGGCAGGGGTTCTTGGGGAGTAGGAAGGGAAAAAAATGAAACAAGATGGGATCAGGAGGGAGACAAACCATAAAAAACTCTTAATCTCATGGAACAAACTGAGGATTACTGGGGGGTGGGGGAAGTAGGGATAGGGTGGCTGGGCTATGGACATTGGGGAGGGTATGTACTATGGTGAATGCTGTGAAATGTGTAAGACTAATAATTCACAGACCTGTACCCTGGGGCAAATAATACATTATATGTTTATTAAAAAAAAAAAAAAAAGAAGACTAGGTTCTACAACTCACTGTCTCTGTAACATTAACTTATATTGTTGAGACTTTCCTCACTAATTCAATGAAAATGATAATCTTTATTTTATATGCTTAGGATGAGGTTTGAATAAAATAATCCATTTTAGGGTCACCTGCATGGCTCAATCACTTAAATGTCTGCTTTCATCTCAGGTCATGATCCCAGGGTCCTGAGATCAAGCTAGTGTGGGGCTCCCCACTCAGCAGGCATCTTCTTACCTGCCCCCCTGTACTCTCTCTCATGCTCTCTCATGATCTCTCTCAAATAAATAATTTTTTTAAATCCACATTATAAGACAGAAAGTAAAAAAACTACCATCAGAAGACATATTTATAAATGTAGATCAGAACCTGTATGCATTTCTTTGTAGTGATGAGTTTAAACACAAACTTATTCTGGAACTCAGAGTTGGGTGAGGATAGGCTGTCTGGGATGTGAGGAGAAAGACTTACTGGAACCCTAGGAAGGAGGCTGTTGATGGGAGTAGCTCAGCATGATTTGGACAGCTCTATTTTCATTAAGGAAAGGAAAAAGATGACTAACATTCACTTCTGAATTGAGAAGCACCATTGCTCAAATGAGTACATTCAGTCCTAGGAAGGAACTTGTGGTGTTGAATGAGTCTTCCAGTAGACAGTCTCAGCACTCAGCATAGAGGAAAGGGCAGTATTATTTCTCTGGATGAGTGCCATGGACTGCTGGGGAGTCCCTACATAATAATTCCTCTTGACAGGGGTTTTGATTATAAGCATTCACATTCACTGGGAATGATTACATGCCTCTTCAGTGGCCTAAGAGAACAAAAGATATTTGATTTAATATCAAATCAAATAGGGGTGATGGGAGGTTTTAATTCTCCATGGAGATTACAAATGTTACTCTAACAAAAACACCAATTTTATAGACAAGCATAGCTTCTTGAGTCAGAGAATGTGACACAAATGAGTAATATTACAAATGAATGGGTGAGGAAAAGCTACTGTGTAAAATAGTAGCTGGTTTTAGTGAAAAGCTAGGGGTCATGAGAAATATTTTAAAAATTGTAAGACATAATGAACCATATAAATTATAATACATAAAATGCAATATGTGTTATATATGTCTATTTAAAGAAATAGGCATATAGTTACCATATAGATGTAACCTCAAACATATTACTAAAACTCAGAAGGTGATTTTGAAAATATTCAAACCAAACTAACAGAAAAGCCAAATCATTTTTCTAAATCTAAACCTGATAATAATTAATAATTAACATGGAAATAACACTGTAGCTAAAATCAATCTTTTTTTTCCCCCCTGAGGAATAAAGTTGTGGATTTTGTTTTGTCTTTTTCTTTCTAGTCTTTTGTTACCATTAAATTCTACAGTTTGGAGGAAAAGATTGAGAATGTTCTCAGAAATCTGACTCAAGGCGATAATACTAAAGAGAAGACAGTCTGATTAAGCCCTAATTGTGCTATTTGGGGTAAATTAATTATATTGCAATAAATACAAAGATTAAGATTAACAAAGTTTTATGCCCTGGGCTATGTAAACATAGGGTAACATTGCCATAAGGTATCTTTGGAGAGCTTTCTAATGGTTTTATTCAGAGTTACTCTGTATTCCCTTGAAATTTCACAATAGAAGAAAATTATATATTCTAGTCCATAAGGAATACATGGAAACAAAACAAACCTCTCCTTTGAGCATAAAAAGACTCATTTATTTCAATATAATGTGCACTTGTTTGCAATCAGAGAACTGAATCACATTTGTTTCAGAATTTATAGTTTGGAAATTCACAGAAACACACAGAAATCTGCTCCTAATTATTCATCACATCAATACCAAAAAATATAGGAAGTGCAGGAAAAGATAAAGAGGCACAGTACTTGGTTTCAGGACTATATTTGAAATTTAAGGAAAAAGTAAAACATCTACTTCAAATATTGTTCTGTACTTTGTTTACTGGTCATACAGCAATTGGATCATTGTGCTATTCATATTACACTGAAATTAATTTAATAATATATTTAATTTTTTTCACTTAGATTGGTAAAATAGATGTTTCAAAACTGAATGAAATGTCAGGTCAATGGATTTTTTTTGGTAGATATTTGTATATATAAAACCATGCATTAATTTGGCTGTATCAGGAAGGGTTGATTCAACAGAGGGCAGGCAAAGGCACTAAAGGCCCAACCTTAAGGTTCGAACAAGGAATTAAGTCTTAACAGGAAGATAAAAAAGTAAGATATTTAAAATCTTGCTGTTTGTTTGCTTGTTTTGTTTTTAAATGTTTTTCTGCATCATGCCTTCAGGAAGCTTACATACAGTCTTATAGGAACACCATATAAGAAACAGTAACTGATCTATCTATAGTAAAGAACTAATAACTAGTGAAAACATAGGCAAAATATTTTAATGCTGAAGGAAGAGCGAATTACTTTCATTTGGAAGATGGGAAAATTCTCATGGATCACAAGGAGGATGAATTTTCCTTAAGAGATAATTCAGGCCTAATGTTTTGGTAGGAAAGAAGGAGGAACAGCATAGCAAAAGGTATGGTGGTGGGCAAATGTGTGTGCTTAAGGGAATGGAGACTATCACAACCAAAAAAATGCGTAGTTTTCAAAGGTATATTTTAAATATTCTGATATTTGGAAATATTAATAAATATTTAATTATAAAATTTAGAAAATAATGATTTTAGGAAGGTCTACATTAGAGTAGTCATTTTTAAAAAGCCATTTTGAAATACCCTTTGGTTTAATCAAGTGCATTCATCAACAAGTTATTAAGCATACACTGGACTAGATACAGTTCTTGACCTTGAGATACAAGAGTGAATAAAGCAGCCAAAGACTTGTGTCTCTTAGTGGAGTGTATATTCTGATGTGGAAGAAAGACTGTTCTCTTTCTATCTGTGTGTCTATTATTTATTTGCATGCTCATGTATTTATGAATGAGTATATATGTGTATCCTCAGGTAAATAAGTAATGTAAATTCAAATATTAGTGAGTATCATAGAGAATAAAACCCAGAAGGAGGATTGAAAGTTTTGTTGGGCAGTAAAGACAGAAGGCATAAATGAGTCCAGAAACCTGACTGACAGGAGAAAGACAACTGGCAAAGACCTGAGGAAAGAGGGTGGAGGAAGAGTCCTCAAGGTCCTGAGGCCAGAATCAGTTTTGCATGTTAAAGAATAGAATAAACAAATAATACATTAAATGTTAATAATAATAAAAAAATAAAGATAATACATTCAGAGCAAAAAAAAAAAAAAAATCTGCAATTAAGATAGAAGCCAGATACCTCATCTTTGTAGACCATTGCCTAGAATTTAGAATTTACTCTCAGAGTAGTTGGGAAGTTATTGGTTGGGATGATCACAAGTGGCAGTGGTATGGTCTGACTTGCCTTTGTACAAGATCACCTGATGTAAAAGCTGGAAGCAGAGGAGCAGTATTTAAAAACCTACTATTACAGTACAGGAGAGAGATGAAAGTGACTTGCAACAGAAACCATGATAAGAATTGATCAGATTCTCAAATTGGGTATGTATTTGGAAGATGTTTCTATTAAGAGCTGATGATGGATCGAATGTGAGATAAAAAGGGAAGGATGGAGTAACAATAGTTTCTGTATTTTGGTCTAAGCACCTTAGTGAAAATATATTTCAATCTATTAAGAATTTTTTTCCCTTAACATCTCCAAAAGACAATTTGGGTGGGGGGTGATTATTTGTAACATTCTTAACCACTGCATTATGCTTATCTGCCTGGAATGGTACCTCCTCCCAAGCCACCTCCATCCCTCATAAATCTAACTGCTACTTGATCTTCATTACTCAGTGTAAATATATCTTCGTACTGGTTATTTCTCTGCAAGCCTACATAAGTATCTTTTAACGCATCTGTCTCTGTCTTAATTACTTGAGTTCTAATTTAATAATTTAATGTAATAATGTAAGGTTCGCATCCCTTCTATGAATGTGACAGAAGGGCAGGAACTCTGTTATATTTACAAATTATTCTTAATATCAGGACCTTGCAGACAGTGGAAAGCCAATACATATTTATTGAGTGAGTAAGTAAGCCTCTGCTTCTTGTATCTTCTCCTATTTTTCCCCACTCATTTATATGGGAGCTCCTGCTATCTGTTTCTGTCACCTATTCTATTGCCTCTTCCTATTTTTGTCAACTACCAATCAGTTTTGGTGACAAAGGGACTGCTAGTCTAACTTTTAAGCAACCACAAAATTTAAAGTCTTCCGGGCAGCTATTCATACATTAAACTAAAAGTCCTTGATTTATTTGCATCATTCACTTTCACAAAAGGCTTATTTAGGGAGCATTTGCTATTTCAAGGTACTCTGATAGGCACCAAGGATAGCATAGTAGCACAAGCAGACATGATCTTTGTCATTATGCAAATCAGCTTCCATTGTAGTAAACAGATACTAGCAAAAAATCCTATAAAATACTTTGACCTCCGGTCTACCTTGGCTACCTTCTTCCATAGATACTGCCTTGAAAGGCTTCACCTCTCTAACTGCAATTCTAATTCTCATTCCCAGACCATGAAATTGACCCCCTCCACCATTTTCATTTTACTGGTTCTGCTCCGTGAATACATTGAGATGTCTAGTTCATGGTCATGTCTTCCACTCTTTTTTTTTTTTTTTTTTTTTAAAGATTTTATTTATTTATTTGACAGACAGATCACAAGCAGGCAGAGAGGCAGGCAGAGAGAGAAGGGAGGAAGCAGGCTCCCTGCTGAGCAGAGAGCCCGATGCGGGGCTCGATCCCAGGACCCTGGGATCATGACCTGAGCTGAAGGCAGCAGCTTTAACCCACTGAGCCACCCAGGTGCCCCATGTCTTCCACTCTTAGAGGAGTGTATTGCTCTTGGCTTTTCTTTCTGTTGTCTCTTTCCTTGATATCCCTTGGAGCTTCTCTCTTGCTTAGAATTTTATTTCCTTCAATTCTGCTTTAAGCCACAAATTCTTAACAAACCCCAATCTATAAAACACTTATGTATCTTTCATTCTCCATGTCTATGGGAGCAGTTGAACACTGAGGGATAAAATCTTATGAAAATTTTAATTAGTGGGTTTGCAAATTTGTGGCTTCTCATCTCCATTCAGACAAATGTTTTTCGGTAGACTTTTTAGGTATTCCTTGTCAGGTCTCCCTCTAATTTCTACTCCCTCCAGGAAGTTTTTGTAATACTGTGTCCTTGTCCTTTGAAGATGATATTACCTCCACTACCTGAAACATTTGGCCTATCAAAGCAAAACGCTTAACTTCTTACTCTGGTACCTGCATACAATCTTATAGTCACAATGTTCCCCATTGCCTTCATCCACCCTAAAGAAGTGGATGGGTACTTCTCCCCTCTTTCACATTGCATTACCATTCTTAAGGTTTATATAAATGTTAATTTGCAAACCTCACACGTGCTCTCTTAGCTCTTGAACTTATCTTTTTGATTAACCATACCTCTCACCACCAAACTAACCTTGGTAAAATGTATTTCATTGGGTTACATCCATGTTCAAAACTTCCAACATTTTATTTAAACCTTTAGTACATTTACCAAATTCCTCATCTGGTTACCTAAATCTCTTTGTAACATTATTTAATGATAACTATCTAAAGTTGTTTTCTACAATCTTACTCTAAAATATGAACTCCCAATTCATAGATCTTTTGTTATTTTCCTAACATTTTTAAATTATTTTTGTCACTTTAACAGCTACACTTGTTCAATTTCAAAACTTTAGGAAATGAATTCAAATTAAGATGTCCAAATGGAAAGAGCCCAAATGTCCATCAGCTGGTGAATGGATAAAGATACAGACACACACACATCCAACACCACTGGAATATTACTCAGCCATCAAAAAGAATGAAATCTTGGCAAATACAACAACATGGATAGAGCTAGAGTGTATTATCCTAAGTGAAATAAGTCAGGGAATGACAAATACTGTATGATTTTACTCATATGTGAAATTTAGGAAACAAAACAAATGAACATAAGGAGGAAAACCAAGAAATAGACTCTTAATTATGGGGAACAATCTGTTGGTTACCAGAGGAGAGGTGGGTGAAATAGGTGATGGGTGTTAAGGAGGGCACTTGTGATGAGCACAGGGTGTTGTATGTAAATGATGAATCAATGAATTCTATACCTGAAACTGATATTACAATGTACATTAACTAACTGGAATTTAAATAAAAACTTGGGGAGGGGGGAAGTCAGCTATGTAAAAGGCATAACACTAACTGTTGAGGATAAATAATGAATGAGACAGGCCTGTTTCCTACCATTGCTAGGCTTACAGAAGCAGATGGCCATATTCCAGCAATTAAAACTATGATATGCAGGTGCAGAGGGCTATGGGACATGTTGGAGGGAAAAGGAACCCAGAATGAGAGTTTAAGGTGGGGTGTCAAGGAAGGCTTTGAAGATTAAATGCCAATTAAATTAGGGCTACAGTATGAGAAGAATGTATTAAATGAAAGAGAGATGGCAGTGAGGAAACAACAGTGCTTTCCAGGATATTTAAGAGAGTATGGGATCAAAAACCAAGTTTGGCTGAAATGCAGAGCTAAAGGTGAGAGATGAAGTTGAATAAAGAATAATGTTATTGCATGTTAAGGAGTTTGGATGTTAAAACGAAAGCATAGGGAGGCTTTGAGTAATTAAGAAATACTAGGGTCAGATTTGCTTTTTTTTTTTTTTTTTTAAGATTTTATTTATTTGACAGATGGAGATCACAAGTAGGCAGAGAAGCAGGCAGAGAGAGTGGAAGGGAAGTAGGCTCCCTGCCAAGCAGAGAGCCCCATGCGGGGCTCGATCCCAGGATCCTGGGATCATGACCCGAGCCAAAGGCAGAGGCTTTAACCCACTGAGCCACCCAGGTGCCCCAGATTTGCCTCTTTATATTAGTCAATTTTGCTTTATGGTAGAGAAAGTTTCCAGGGGCTTAGAAATGGGGACAAGAAGCTGAATTAAGAAGAATTCATATTAAAGGTAATAGTAACATAAATCAAGGTAGTAATAATGGGGCTCTAAAATACTCTGGGAATAGATAAAACTTAATTTAACAATTCCTCTTGTTTTGTGCACTTATATTCTGTCTGGTGAATCTCTAAGAAGGGTATACACTATATAACATTTCTAACATGTGTTTGCCTTCCTTGTTTTCCACAGAGCATCTCATAATACTACTATATTTACAAGACCCACACTGCAAGAAATGCTGACAGAGTATTTTTTAGCAATGGATAAATACTCAGGTATATACCTGCAACAGTGCAAGTTATTTGCTTTATAGCCCAGGAGATCTTCGATGGATATTACACAGTTATTACTATCCTCCCCTCCACCAACACAACATATTATAGTTCTCAAAAATACAACATTGAAGGCAATATTACAACCGAGTATTCTTAAATAACATTTCTTTGTTCAGTGATTTGTGTGTTATATTTGTAAATATTTGTATTGGTATCGCCTATTTACTAGTTCCGCTAGAAGGTAATTTTCTTTTCTTGTCAGAAATTCTAAATGATCGTTTGATGACACCATTCAAATTAAAGAAAAAAAAGAATCATTCTGATATTAATCCTCATTCAAATATGATACCAGAACTTCAGCAGGCCAATTTTTGCAGAAAAAAAAATTCAGATAGTATCATATTTTTCATGCATAGAGTTTGACTCTTCCTTCTGGATTCTTGTTAGAGAAGCAGCTGGAGGATTTAGTGGGCAAACTTCAACTCATTTCAAGCAGTCCTTGGAAGTGGCTTTCTCCCTTAATTCTCTGATGATGAATGTGGTATAATAATAGTTGACAGCAAGATGGAAAGAAAATATATAAATACATAGAATAAACTACTCACAGACAATCTGATCAATGCATGTGTCTGTGGCTAAGAAATCATGTCTCCCTTGATGCAAATTTAGTTCATTCTATCCCACTGAAAAGTAATCTGACATCATTAGTCTTTCTTTACCTGGTAAAACTGACATAGCATATGCAGGAGAATTCAATTTCCTACTTTAGAAGGAACTATAATACAGAGATCAAATCAACTGTCAATGGGAATGAATTCTTTATGCAAATAATTCCCATTTGATAAATACCATAAAAAATTTTTAAATAATTCATTTAATTATGTATAGATAAAATATACTTTTGAAAATCTTATGAAATGATTCCTTTTTTAAAAGTAGTGGTATTTCATTTTTGTTTTCAAAAGTAAAATAGAATACAACAAAGATAAAAAATAATCATTACGCTTATGAGTGAATACGAAAGACTTGAATTGATAATTATTAGGCAATTAATAGCTTAGGTACAGTAAAAGGAGTTCAACACTTTGCTATAATGTCAATGTTAAAAAAGTAATAACATCACAGCCAAAATCAAGCATGTAATATCAATATTTAACGTGTGTAGATACCATACTCAATGTGTGCAGGAATGATCTACAAGAAGCCAGTATAAGAGGATTGGAAATTGCAAAGAACTTGAAAAATCTTAGTTGCTGTCCTTTCTCTCTTTTTGGAAAGTAAGTAGAGAATTTATAAATGCACTTTTATTGTAATTTAAACCCTGAAAAATAGAAGTGATAAAGCTACGAATGAGTGAAGACAGTGTGTGTCATAAATTCTCTATTCACTACAAAATACTCTCTGTACCAAATGTTGTGATAATGCCACAATTTGACTTGATTAAATTGACTCTCATATGTAATAATCCCTAAATACACATCAAGTTCATTTTACAGAAATCCCAACTCCTCATCTATACGCAACAAAGCAGCCTGCCATTTTTCTGTCGGTTATGACATTTAAGTATTCATATTTCAATATAAATACAAATTTTCTATGTTGTTGCATTGTTACAGGTATATAGGAAAAACAATCAAGGGGCATTGTCTCAGGAAATTAATGGCTGTTTTTAGGGATAAATAAATGATCTTGTTTGAGGTAAACAGTGAATAATGGTAATAGAACAGGTCGGTTGATGTCAGAGGATAGAAACCTTGGATTGCAGATGGATTTTTGTTACAGGTGATGACAGATCAGGTTTATTTGTTTGTTTGTTTGATCAAGGGGTTTCAGCATCAACACTTGTAGGTGGATGAATGTCTGTATTCAGCTCAGGGAGAAAGCCAGCACCGAATAAGAAAGGGAAAAGCAGAAGAATCAGTTAGAGGTTGTTGCAGTAGTTACAACAACAGAAATAGAGTACACTGAGAGGCTGAATGAGATGTGCGAGGCATGCTGGCAGCAGAATTGACAGATTGGATATGATGCGAGCAAACAAAAAGAAGGGTGTTGGAGAAATTCAGCCCGCGTAAGAGGGATAAGAGTGTTTGCTTTTTCTAGTTCTTGATTTCCATGAGAAGCGATTTACCTCACCCTCTCATTCCTACCTGGTCCACTCTTGGGAAGTAGAGTTCTTTATCTTGTTTGTAAATTTACAAAGTGTAATTTGGCAAACTTGTCACAGCTCTACTCACTTTTCCCCTGGGATCTGTACATCTGCCAGCAGTGAGCCTACTCAGCTCCTCAGCTAGGAACTTGCATTCTGCAGGAGAAAGATGTCAGCACCACTGGGATGGGGCTGGTGAATTCTATGGTCAGGATTTTCAGGACCATTAGGCTCCACATTGCAAGCCGTGTCTTTCAACCATAATTTTATCAGTGCAAGAAAGAAAGCCTCCGGGTTTTTTTTTTTTTTTTGGTTTTTATTTTGTTTTGTTTTGTTCTGTTTTGTTTTTAATTAAAATTTGTTATAACTCCAGTGGAGAATGCAAATTCTATTTAGATGGACCTCCTCTGCCCCCTGAAGAGTCCAGGAACTGTATCAACCTTTATTTTCCTGTCAGTTAGTTTGCTATGGAACAAAGTATTTCGTACTCATCTTTTAGGAACAGATTCCTTCAAGGTAGATCCTGAAATGCCTTTTAATCCAACGAATGAGGGCACCATGGAATTCTGAGGACACTATGGGAGTCACGGAAGGCTGTTATGAAGAGGAATAACATTTATTTCAGCTTCATTCTGGCAGTAATATGTTGGCAGCCAAGGTTCAGGATTTGGAGTCATGTGGACCAGACCTCAAATCCCATCCCTAATTCTGACTGCCTAGGTAGCTATAGATAAGCCATCTAAGACACGTGACACTCAGTTTATCCATCAATATAATGTGGTATCGTGACATCTCACAAGTTGTGAGGATTAGATGACATACATGTAGCAATTAGTCCAGAGCTAGGTATATAGATTAAGGTAGAGACAGTTATTAATAATGAATGGAATAAGCCAAGCTGAATGTAGGAGGAAAGGTAGGAAGCTAGTGCAATAAATCAGAGTGAAATTGTTTTAAAAATATTAACAAGGGTGAATAATGAGTTCAATTTTGGTTGTACTATATTTATAATATTGGTGAAATAGCTCAGAATAGATGTCCGGAAATAAAACATAAGATAAAGGGTTGTAGAATGTTACAGGAACCATAGACACATATAGATGCATAATAATAAGGGTAAAACCTATGGATTTATGTAAGAGGACCAAAGAAATTAGCGTAACATTAGATGAGACAACTATTACCCTAGAAAAAGTTGGAAAATGAGAAAGAGAAACCGACAAAAAATGGGTCTCTACAATATTTTGACACTTAGCATATAGTACCTAAACAATGAATGCATTTTTCAATGTAGCCTTAACATCAGTTGCAATGCAATGAATGAAATTATACTTTATGCTGACAAAATGTAGTGATTAAATTAAAATATAAAACACAGTTACATACACATTTTCCTTCCTATATATTAAAGTTCTCTCAATAATTTTCTAATATCAAATTGTTACTCCCCACTGTACAGGACTAATACCAAATTAACCCATTTTGCAGTATATTGCAGTTGGGCAAATAAAGGAAGATAAAAAGTCTAGAAAAATGGTGATTTTCACATTTGTTAATTTGTGTTATGCAACTAAGTGGCAATTTTTTTCACCCTGCCTTAAGCTCTAAGAAGAAAAGAGAAGACCTTGAAGGCAAGCATCAAGTGTGATTTATACTTAGCTAATAAAATGTCTTTTCACCTTTTCTTATTTGCCTGTGGAAATACTGAAGTTTATTGTTAATTCAGGAGGAGAGAGAGACAGAAATAGTATGAGGTATTCTAGGCTTTAGTTAAAATCCCAGCTCTTTGCTTTATTATTTGAGGGCACTTATTAAGTGGTCTCCGTTTCATCCATATGACTTTTAAGTTATATACATAATCATTGTGAATTTTACAATATTATTCTATTTTCCTGCTTAATTGTTATCTTAAAATTATCTTTTATTTATAATCTATTTCTCTAAATAGATAATATGCCCTTTTAAAATTAATGACCTAAGTAATACAGAGTATTAATATATTTAATTTACCAATGTCTCAAATCATTAATTACTAATTAACTTAATGAGCACTTTCTATGTGAAAGACACATGGACATTTGAACAAAAACATGAGCAGGCAACTTAAACATAAAGAAATATAGATATTTTAAATATATGTGGAAATTATGTTTTGCTTCAGAACTAATCAAATACAGAAAAAAATTCATATATACATTTTTTGCATGTAAGTATTTGGCTATCATTTAAATAATGAAAAATAATTGTGTTACTGTTTGGCATGGAGAAAAGTATATGGGATAATTACATATTATTTGTGTGAAAATAATTTAATAAAGTCCTTTATAAAAGAAAGGAAGTGATACAGAATAGGAACAATAGGTATCCATAAACTTTGGTTCTATAAACTAACTGAGACCTTATCCTTAGGAAAGAGTTCTACATACAGAAAAAAAAAAAATCATACTCTAAGATATTTACTTCAGGATTTTATAGTGCAAAACTTAAAGAAAATGAAATATTGGCTATAGGGATATACATATAATACAATGCAAAGTGAGAGAAGCATAATACAAATTTCTGCCTATAGTACCCTGTCAACTACATCACATAAACAAAAACTGCATCAAAAATGATAAAGGTAACCAACCCAAACTCTAATCAAATATATATATGTGATTATATGTATATTATGTATATTTACATTTCTACATATATATGCAGAAATTGCATAATTTTAACTGTAATACCTTTTTTTTTTAATTAGGGTGATAAATGAACATAGTGTTTCAAATGACACAAGATTACATCGTGAGAAAGTTCTCCATTCCTACTTCTATTCACTGTTTTCGACCATGTGCCTTCTCCACAACCATCTTTTTTTTTTCCCCCTGATATCTCATTATCATTGTATTGTACCAATTAGATGGCCAAGCCAAAAATCTGGGTGTTACTTTGTCTCTCTTTTACTATTTCAAATTATTTAATATATATTATAGATCTTTTCTCAGTCTGCCTAGAACTTGGCTTTTTCTTCAATTCCACTGATGTCATTTTAGTTTATGTGCTTATCGCCCTTTACCTTTTCCTGTCTGAAGCTTCTTATTCTCTCTGTCAAATTATCCCCATCTCCTTCAGAAATCTAATTTCCACAATATTGTCAAAATGATTTTCTAACAACTTTGTACTATTATTAATTTTTTGGTCATATTCCTTCAGTGACTCCTTTTCACCAAGTGGATAGTATCCAAACCCATTAGCATGATGTAGGTTGTTGTACATTCTGCCTCTTCCAAGCACCTTCTCTTTATGTACAATCTATCTGCAATAAATCCCGGTAATTCCTTAATGCAACACCCTCTCACAATTGTGTCTATTTACAAATGCTAGACCTAGACCTTCTTCTTGGTATGGCCTTTTTTGATATGTGCCAGGCCATACTTAGTCCTCTAGTCTCACAAACTATCATCTCCTTTAACAACCTTCTTTGATCTCCCAGGGAGATTTTGACAGTGCTACCCTCGTATTCTCAATCATCTCATGCAGTAATTATCTGACTCTGAAAAGATAATGAATGATGCTTATTTCACTGGGCAGCTGTGAGGAAGAATGTAGTAATTATGTGAAAATGTTTTAGAACATAAAATATACTTAGAGAGTGATAACTATTAAGGAGGGAAAATATATTAAAGTTATTAGAATATTGGCTTCATTTTTAGGCAGATCTCAGATTGCTAGTCATGCAATCACAACAAGCTTCTTATCTAAGTCTCAGTTTCTTTATTAGAGAAAGAGAAATAATACTGCTATTGTTGACATGATGACTTTCACCACCCATCCCACATGCCCAGGTCTAAGTTCTGATTATTCTAACAGCAGTGATTCACAACCAATTATGAGTTTGCTCTCCAGAGAATTTTTAACAATGTCCGAAGACCTTCCTGGTAGTCACAAACTTGGAAGTGTTACTGGTATCTAATAAGCGGAGATCAGGGATGCCGACGACCTCCTACAATGCACAGGAGAGCCTTTCATAACAAAGAATGTTCTAACTCTAAATATCAATACTGCAAAGCTTGAGAAACCATGACCTAATAATCAATCATGAATATCCTAGAAACTGTGCCAGTTTTAAGATATCAGCACATGGCATTCTCCTAGATAGGTATTTGTCCAGATAATATGTAGCTTAAGTTGATATAATTGGACTTACATGCAAAATTATATTTCAGAGTAAAGTCTCTGCCTTATCCTCTCTACCCCTTCCCTTCTTCTCAATCTCTTTCTCCCTCCCCCCTCTTTCTATCTCCCTTTCCCCATTTCTTAATCCTCTCACTGAAGGTGAACGAGAAGTGTTGTAGCTCTGATAAATACCAACACTTACTTTAAGGCTGCAAGGGGAATCTCTTATAGCAGAAACAACAGAGAAAAGAGATCTGGAGAGTGTGGGGTTTCTGATGACCTCACTGACTTCATGAGCTACCTCCCTTCCTAGACTAAATACTGTAAGAGAGGTCATGTTTTTGTTCACCACTTTTACGCTGAACTACTTTCAACCTAAGTATTCTAGGGGAGCCTGTGTGGCTCAGTCCATTAAGTGTCTGACTTAGACTCAGGGATCTGAGACTAAGTCTGACTTAGACTCTTGGGATCTTGGGATCGAGTTCCACATCAGGCTCCCTGCTCAGCAAGGAGTCTGCTTGTCCCTCTCCCTCCCCTTGGTAATGCTGTCTCTCTCTCTCTCTCTCAAGTAAATACATAAAATCTTAAAAAACAAAACAAAACAAAACAGAAAAAAACTGCTTTCTGATCTTGGCCTTGCCTATTTTCTATTACATCATAGTGTTCATGCATGCTGGACATTTTTCTTTTTCTGTTAAGCAATGTATTCCAAATGTCTGGAAGAAGAAATGTCTGTCATATACTTGGCCCTCAATAAATTCTTAATGGATTAATAAAAATCACTTAACCTCTCTGAGCCATGATTGTTTCTGTAATATAAGGCTAACAATACTTACAGGTTTTATTAGGATTCGTTCAATTAATTAAAGTAAGCTAAGCATTAGACACATTACAGGTGCTCAATACATATTAATTCCTTTTCTGTCTTTATTTTTGCAAACAATTTTCTGCTTGAGAAACATTTCAGACAGCTGGATGCTAATCAAGTGTACTAAATGGGTCAAATTTTTCACATAATGAAAACAAGCCCAAAAGGAATGACAGACACAAGAGAGAGTAAAACTTGTCGATGCATAATTTTTTTCATAAATATGTTTTAAAGCAGTAATCTTACTTAAAAATAAGTTACAATTTAATTTATATTTAAAAACATATGTGTAGTCACATCTTTGAAAATCATGGACTTAGAAGAGAAACACTATATCCACATTACTTTTTCTAAGTCAAGAACAATCAACTATTATACAAATATCCAATTAATCTTTAAAACAAGTGATGTACAACTATCTAATTCATAAAAACAAATGGCTTTATGAATGAATTATAGTTGTTTGGTATTATAAAGAATTTCTATAATGAGATTTATTAGCACATGCTGTATACCGTTAATATAGTTTTACCCCACGTAATGAATGTAGAACATAACAGATGTTAGCTGAAGTCTGTACATCTTTGCATTCTCAGTAATGAAAATTTTCCATAGATTTATTTAACTACTTTCAACTTTCAAAATCAATAATAATTTCTGAGTTTATTTTATGGATAAATGAATTCTTAATTTGTAGGAAATTTAGTATTGAAAATTTTTATGTGTGATTTAAAAAAAAAATATTAGAACTGTCATCAATTGCAAATTTGCCCAAACATTTCAAAAGGCAGTGCAGTAATGATAATGGACAGTTACTAAATATATTATGTATAGTATAATCTTTCATATATTTCTACATATGATCATCATAACATTTCCCAATATACTATGTACTACCCAGGGATTAATAATTTCCATTTTCAGGGAAAAGCCTTAGCTATGGAAAGTTTAACAAATGCTTGTTAAAGGTTTATTTGACCACCTGCAAGCAGATTATCCACTTTCCAAACTGATTCGTTTTTTTTGTTTTGTTTTGTTTTGTTTTTTTAAGATTTTATTTATTTGACAGAGAGAGAGATTACAAGTACGCAGAAAGGCAGGTAGAGAGAGAGGGAAGCAGGCTCCCTGCTGACCAGAGAGCCTGATGCGGGGCTCGATCCCAGGACCCTGGGATCATGACCTGAGCCGAAGGCAGAGGCTTAACCCACTGAGCCACCCAGGTGCCCCCAAACTGATTTGTTTTTTAATATAATGAATATGTAGTTGCATTTGTGACTAAGCAACAGGTTTAAATCATGATTCTTGCTTCTGTTATCTGTGTGACTTTGGGCAGGTTAAAATATACCTTACTTCTCTCATTTGTAAGACAGAGATAAATATCATGTCTGTCTTATAAAGTGTTTGCATGAAGCTAGTCATTTCATTCTTGAAGAAGAATGTGACACAGAAAGGTGTCTGGCAATCATAAATGCACAGTCTGAAGGCTAGTATTACAATCATTATTATTATTATTTCAAGAATGTAATAAGTTTAACTTTTTAACCACAAAACTATTACTGATTGTCCATTTGACAACTACACTTTTAAAAGATTTCATTCATTTCTTTTAGAGTGACAACATAATTAAAAAAAAAACACTTAAAAAAATAGAGATAGTGGAGAGAAAGTGCAAGCGGGGAGAGGATCAGAGGGAGAAAGACAAGCAAATTCCACACTGAGTGCAGAGCCCAACACAGGGCTTGGGTCTCATGACCCTGAGATCATGACTTGAGCAGAAATCAAGGGTCAGATGCTTAACCAGCTGAGCCACCCAGGCTCTCCTTAACAACTGCACATTTTATTCACACCAAAATACATTGCTTTGTAGAAAAACAAAATTTATTTATTCCAAAAAGACCTTTCATAAGTCTAATGTGGTGGTTTTAAGAATGCTTAAGAATCCACTCAAGACCTTTATAAAATTTCATGTTCCTGCTCACTTTTCTGAAAGGATTTGATTGAGAAAGTACTGTTCAAGAATTTATACTATTCAGCTTCCTGGTTGGATAGCATATATACCATTCAACCAGAATATATGTGTATTTATATGTATATGTATATGTATATGTAATGTGTATATACATACACATATATGTGTACATATATATATACTGTGTAGATTCTATAATTTCTACTTAATTTAAAAAACTGCTTGTTCATTTTATAAGCTTCTTTTGTTCTCTTATTTTACTTAATAACTTTTTTCTTTATATATATATTAAAAATACTTATTTGATTTTGTATATCTGCAGAGATGATTACACCATCTCTTATTCTCTTGGTTCTCACTTAAGTTCTCTTATTACATGATGTGAACAATATTTTTGAAATAGGAGTTATATTTGTTTTGTTTTTCCTCTGTGGAACTGCATAGAGGCCTAAGGTAAAAGTTTGTAAAGAAAGTCTTTCTCTTGTTTGCATTTCCTGGCACTACCATCCCAAATTCCATTTAAAATGGAGTCACTGATGTTTTTCATAGTGTGGCTATTATGTGAATTGAAACCAGAATCTCAGTGGAGAGATAGTTTGTAATGATTATTTTTAAGAGTATTTTCTTCTTCCCTACCTATTGCCAAGATTAAGCCAAACAGTTATTTATGGCTTCCTCTGAAAAGCAGATATATTTTTATTTCATTTCATTATGGATTTTGAAAGATAGCAACTGCCTTTTATTTTTTGTCATTTAACTAATCAATTTACAAAGGCGTTTTGGGTTTTTATGTGACATTTGTGACATTATGTTTGATTTGGAAAATTGTTCATGTTATTTATTGTATCACATAGCCACAACTGGAAGTCATTCCTTTTCTATTTTAGAAATGTTCAATTCATTAGTATCTTCTCATTTCTGGTATAACACTACTCATAAAACTGTAAAGATATGAAAATATGAAATTTGTTATGAATTTATTATAAATTAAATATTTTAATTAAAACCACAGAATTTTAGACATAAATCCAAGCAAAAATAACTATCATTCTATATAAAAGCAGTATTTGAATTATTAAATAAATCATCAAAAATATTCTTAAAGATATTTCAGTAGGCAAACTTACAGTTCTGTTTTGAATATTTTACAGGATGTGTATATGGCATTCAAATAATTTTTGAACCCATTTTTAAAATTATCACCAGGAGGAAATATCAAAGTACATTTGATCAACGAAAAAACATTAAATAGAGAAAAAAGTTTCAAGAGATGATTGGGGTACTACGGTATGCCTTTGTATAACTTTTATGTTAGTTGCACCAATAATTATCTCTATTTGAATAGCACTTTAGGACTGCTAAAATATTCATATCATAAAATAAATCTTAAAACAACAACAAAAATATCTATGCTCCAGTGCAATGTTTAAATGCATTGCTGTTTAAAGTGGCTACTAGGGGCGCCTGGGTGGCTCAGTGGGTTAAAACCTCTGCCTTCAGCTCAGGTCATGATCCTAGGACCCTGGGACTGAGTCCTGCATCTGGCTCTCTCCTCAGGGAGCCTGCTTCCCTTTCTCTCTCTCTGCCTGCCTCTCTGCCTACTTGTGGTCTCTATCAAATAAATAAAAATAAAATCTTAAAAATAAATAAATAAAGTGGCTGCTAATCAAAACATTCATTTTATAATAATTTCAATATTTTTTTAAAATTACAGTAGTTAGGTTATTTAAATTTCTTATATAAAACCATCACTTTCTCCTATATGTTACTGCACAAAATGAATGACACTATTATAAATAAGAAACACATATAATAGTGTGTCTATATTTCTGTTTACATATAATTACATTATTAATATAGTGGAGAAATATATTTTTATCCAGTAAGTGGGAAAATAATTCTACCTTAAATAAACATTTAAATTTTCCATACTTTACTACTTAAAAAATTATTTAATCATATTCTTGTCTTGAGTAATTTGCTAACAATTTAATCCAATGTTCGGTTTTGTTAAATATATTTCTATTTATATTTAAACACCTCTCTATATTTAAAAGATTTTATTTATTTATTTATTTGAGAGAGAGAGAGCCCAGTGTGGGGAGCAGAGGGAGACGGGAAAGCAGAGTCCCTGCTAAGCAGGGAGCCCCACATGGGTCTCAATCTCAGGAACCTAAGATCATGACCTGAACTGAAGTCACACTTAACCGACTGAGCCACCCAAGTGTCCCTATGTTTTCTTCAATTTTAATGTCCATTCCTATGGATATAAATTTAAATGAAATTAATGAGAATGATAGCAAATTCTAGAAACTTCTTCTCTCTATAAAATCTCAAATAATTTTGCCATTGATTTTTTAACATGGATATTAACACCCTAAACTTACAGATGATGTCACTGGGCCCAGAAATTTATATTTTGTGGTGATTCTCAATTTTTTCTGCAATGATGATCTCTTCCCTAAATATTAGATTTTTATTTTGAATTGCCCATTCAAAAGTTTCATTTGAATATATAATATTCACTCTAAAATGCAAACTGTGGCTTTCTCCCTTTCCTGAATTTGTTCTTTTACAGTCTTTCCTTGGTTGAGAAATAGCTAGCTGATTTCTGAGGTCTGAAACTTTGATTTTATCTTTGTCTCACTCCATGCTCACCCCATATTAGACCAACTGCAGCAAATCTCATTGGATTTACTTGCAAATTATATTCAGAATCCAAGAAATTCTTCTCACTCCACTGCTATCACAGTGCTTCAAGCCAGCCTCATTTCTCACCTCGTGAATAGACTTTTAATAGCCTCTTACCTGGGCACCTTCCTTTCAGTCTCCTCAACCTGCAAATTAGTTATCATGATAACAAAGGTTAGAACTGTGTGGATCAGGATCTGCACAGTGTGGATTTTTTACAGTATAGGACTGTAAATGTATTTTCTCTTCCTCATGATTTTCTTAAACATGTTCTTTTCTTCAGCTTTCTTTATTGTAAGAATATAAGATATAATACATATAACAATAAATAAGTGTTCATTGACTTTATTTATTGGTACGATTTCTGGGTCAATAGTAGGCTATTTAGTAAAGTTTGGGGAAAGTCAAAAGATACACAGGGGTTTTCAATTTTGCTGTGGGTTGGCGACCCTAACTTTTGTGTTGTTCAAGAGTCAGCTGTGTGAATCTATTCACTGTACTTCCCTAGGCAAAACATTCCAGGGACTTTCTCTCACATAACGGAATAAATACAGACTGTTCAGGAAAGTGTCAAGGTCTCTGCAAGAGCTCATCTCAGGCAGACCTCCAACATCATCTCTGTTCAGCCTCCTTTTCACTCTTCTCCAGTCATACAGACCGTGGAGTAATTTCCTGAAATATGCCATATGTTTTTTACCTCAGAACTTTTTCAGTAGCTTTACATTTTGCAGTGAACTTACTCTTCTTGTATCGTCACATGACTAGCATACCTTACTTCATTCAGTTCTCTGCTCAGATGTCATCTTATGTGATGGACCATCCAAAAACTTGCAACCCTAGGACACTTTCCTATCTCAAAAATAACTCTTTTTCTTATACTTACCACTATTATATTTAATATTTATTTATTTCCTTCTAGACTACTCTCACTAGAATATGAGTTCTACAGAAAGAATAGAAAGTTTCTTCTGCCTGATTCTGAACTGCCTAAATATTAATTTTCATTAATTGTTAATGATTATTTGTTAACCATATCCATAGACCTCCTCAAGTTCCTTAATCCCATTGGCAAAGACCTTTTCCATATATGATAATATTTCGTGTTTCTGTAGATTAGGCCCTAAATATCTTTTGGAGCCCATCATTCTGTCTACCACTTTGATTAAACACAAAACAGAACTATTAAATATAATAGAACCTTGACTCACTTATTTAATATTTGTCTTTTTAAAAAATATATTGCTATACTGTAAAATAGTATAAACACTGGCAAACAGGCAGTTTCTTAGTAAGCTAAACATACACTTACCATATGACCTAGCAAATCCTTACTAGGTATTTATTTTGGAGAAATAAACACTGATGTCCATGCAAAAGCCTGTACACAAATGTTTATAAGTGCTTTATTCTTATTCACCAAAAACTCAAAACAACCTAACTGTCCTTTGGTGGGTAAATGGATAAACAGATTGCAACAGCCATATGATGGAATACTATTCAACAATAAAAAGAAACAAACCATTGCAATACAAAGCAACATAAATGAATCTTGAAGGCATTATGCTGGTGAAAGATGCCAGTTTCAACGGTCCCATACCTTATAATTCCATTTATATGACATTCTGAGAAAGGCAAAACTATAGGGAAACTAACTGTAGGGAAAGTGATGAGTGGTTGTCCTCAGGTTGGTTTGGTGTGACAACAAAGAGTGAGCAAGGGAATTTGGGGTGCATAAGGGAACTCCTCTGGATCCTGATAATGAAGGTGATTACACAAATCTATAAATGTGTTACAACTCATAGGACTGTGCACCAAAAAATTTAAAAGTAAATTAGACTCTGTAAAATTTAAAAATACTAACTTTATAATGTTCTATGATATAGTAATCTGCGATATTGCTGGGGAATGGAACTTAATTTTAACAACTCTGATTGGTAAGAGCAAATAATTTAGCTCTTTAGTATATCCCACCAATAGTATGTTAACTCTGTTTCAACTCAGCGTTCTGTTGTTTATTCACTATGCACATGCACACACATGCATACGCAGTTTTTTTCTTAGGGTAAGAGTAATTGTGTACCAAAGTGGCATCAGTAAACTTCAGGACTTGGGGATTCAAAAGTATTTGGCAAGTACTTTTTGTATTTTTAAGAGCACACTATACTAATTACCTAGAACACCATATAAGACAGTATCACACAAAACAAAGTGTATACAAACAACTATCTTTCTCATTCTCTTTAAAGTTTTAGAAATCATTGTTTAAATAAATGCTGATTTTTCTGATCCTGACATTTGAACCCCATCTGTTGTTCAAAATACCCCTGGTGAAGAAGTACACAAGTCCAGACATTCTGCTAATAGTGGCAAAGTACTCAGGTCACTGCCCTTTTGTTTTGTTTGAAACGTTTTGTTTCCTTTTGTGAAAGAAAACTCCTTTCTCTTTCACTGGCTTATCTCAGGCCATCTGGCTTGATTACAGTCACAATAGGTGTTACACATGCAACATGGTATCCTGTGTTATAGTCAGGATCAGAAAATACTTTTTTCTCTATGTGGTTTCTCCAGCAAGATTCCTTGATTCTGAAGATAGCAATCAGAAATACAGACATTTATTTTCATCTTGTAAGACCTAAGCCAACAGTAATGTACTTTAAGCTGATCACTAGTCTTATCTTAAATTGTTCTTTTCTAATTCAGGATTTTCTCAAATCACTAGTGATCTGCTACTTGAAAACCATAAATCCTCAACTAATTCCTGACATGAGATTATTTGGAAACTTCATCTGCTATACCAAAACAAAATTGTAATATCTGGAAAATTGAAAACATTCATACAGCTTTTGGCATCTCTTTTAACTAAGAATTTTCTTATCTATTTGCTATTTTATAGTCGTTTATCCCAATAGTATTATGTTAAAAATCTAGACTAAATGTTTCAACCCAAAGCTATTATCCATAAGTCTGAAGTAATCATGGCAAGTTATTAAGAAAACATAAAAACTTTAAATAATGATGAACAAGAATACCATATCTAGGATATTTCTGATTTAGATAGATCAAAAAAGCTAATTAAAAATAAAAATGATTTTAAGCATGTTTAATCTTTATTTATTCTACACATTTCTATTTCCATTTATAGTGGAATCATCATTTTACAGAACTCAACTTATCTTTCCAGTTGAGGAAAGAGCCATAGACTCTACATAATGGAGTAGACAGCATTATCAGTAGAATTCTCTGATTAACCATGTATGAGGCTCATTGCTAAATGGTTCACTGAAATGTATAAATAGTTTGGTTTCATTTTGGCTCCAAAAAATACCACTCCAACATGTCCCATGTATTATCTTGTTTGGGTCAATACTGAATTATGGATTTTCAGTGAGAACACTACTGAATGATCTATTTGTGGGTAAAGGCCATTAAAAATGTGTTTTGGATGTTTGGAAAGCACATAGTATTCAGGGGAGCATGATTATTTCCTTCCTGCTTAGAATACAATATTGAAATTGATAACGAGATGAAAGATAAATTTTAAACCAGGATATATAGACTTCTGGTTTCTAGTCCCTCTTTTAAGGAGCTTGGAAGTCACCACTCTGTCCTAAAAACAAGTCAAAAGTTGAACAGATTGAAAAATCCACAACTCTTTCTGAATCTGTTAGAGAAGGGAGGATACCGAGCAAATGGCTACCTCCAGATTGGGAAGACAGACAGGCAAGTGTAGGGAGTCACAGTTTTCCAGAGCAGAGACTCACCAGCAGAAGCTACCAAGGGAGTGCCAGAAAAAAGCAAAAACCAAAATTTAAGCTGTAATGGTAAGTTGCTGAGGCTGACTGTAGACAAGTTTGAGAGTTAAAACCTTCCAGGATACCCACAACTAGGGGGGCTTTTTTGTGAGTTTTATCTGTAGGAGCTTCACCAGATTTTCACAGTAAATATTGGCAAAAAACTCCCCCATGCTTCCAGTATTGGCAGGGGAGGGTGGCGGGGAACAACCACTTTGAAATAATGAGAAATCATTCTGTTCTTCTTAATAATGTTTGCCCTCACAATCAACTGTTTAAGGATAGTCCAATCTGCTGGGGTTTTATCAGATCCTAAATAACCTGCAGAAAAGAAATACCCAACTTTAGCCCACTCTAACCATCCTCTCCAACCTAAGAAAAGGGGAAAAACTGAGAGACGTATGTGAGGTTGATAATCCAGAGGCAAAGATTCTCTAGAAGCCTGAGACCTTGTCAGAGGAGTATAGAAGATTTTCTTCCTTCTAGATTATTCTTCCACATTACTAAGGACTTAATTACAGCACTTCTCTTTACCTAGCACATTGTACATCATGTCCGTTTTACAAATTTTTTTACAAAATTTTACAAAAAATATTTTACAAAATTTACATGGCATACTTACAAACAAAAAACAGAAGTGGAAGACATAGAAGAAATAGCATAATCACACATGGCAGAAATGTGATTATCAGACCAGAAATTTAAAGCAACTATGATTAATATGTTAAGGGCTCTAATGGATAAAGTAGACAGAATGCAAGAACAGATGGGCAGTTTAAGCAGAGAAATAGAAATCCTAAGAAACAAAATGAATTTCTAGAGTTTAAGAAATGCTGTGACAGAAATGAAGAATGCCTTTGATGGGTTTGTTAATATCCTGGACATGGCTGAAGAATAAAAAATTCTCTGAGCTGGAGGTTATGTCACTAGAATCCTCAAAAACTAAAAAGGAAAGTAAACAAAGAATTAAAAAAAAAAAAAAAAGGAACAGACTGTGCAATATCCAAGGACTGTGGGACAAATACAAAAATGTGTAATGTATACAAAATGGGAATGCCAGATGGAGAAGAACTAGAAAAAAGAACAGAATATTTGAAACAATGAATGACTGAGAATTTCCCCAAATTAATGACAGATACCAAATTACACATCCAGGGCTCTCAGGGAATCCTAAGCAAAATAAATAAGAAGGAGAAGAAGAAGAAGAAAGAAGGAGAAGAGGTGGGAGAAGGAGGAAGGGAGGAAGTAAGGGAAACCCTAAACTTAGGCATATCATTTTCAAACTACAAAAAAATCAAAGAAAAAGAAAAAAAAAAAAAAGCCTGAAATAAGGTATGTATGTAGGGACACCTTTCCTACAGAGGAATGAAGATAGAAATTATATTTGATAACTTCTCAGAAACCATACAGCAAGGGGTGTGAAGTGATTTATTCAGAGTTGAGAGAAAAACAATCCACCAACCTAGAATTCTGCATCTTGCAAAATTATCTTTCAAAACTGAAGGAGAAATAAAGACTCTCAGACAAAACAAAAATTGAAGAAATCTCTTGTCAATAGATCAACTTTGCAAGAAATGTTAAAAAGTAGTTCTTTAGAGAGAAGGAAAATTATAAAGATCAGCATCTTTGATCTACATGATAAAAGCAAGGTATCAAAAAGGACTAAATAAAAAATAAAATAAAATAAAAACTTTTGTTTTCCTTATTCTTAAGTTATCCAACAGATAATAACTTGTCTGAAATAATACCAAAAAAGCATTTGATTATGTATGTTTATGTATATATCATATACGTATGCTTGTACATGAGGAAATGAATTACAGCAATGATACAAAGGATGGGAGGGAGGAAGTAGGATCATTTTGATTTTATAACTTACTAACACTACTTGAGAAGTGGTATATAAAAGTGCACTTGGGTTGGCTATAATTGTATATTGTTAACTCTAGGACAAATACTAAAAAGGCGGAGGGGAAGAAGTATAACCTATATGCTAAGAAAAGAAAAAAAAAATAAGAATTATATAAAATGCTTAAATAAAATCAAGGCAGCAAAAGAGTGGGAGAAAAAAAGAAACAGAGAACAAAGGCAACATATAAATGACAGTAACAAATATAGTAAGTATGAAATTCAAATATATCAAAATCACTTCGAATGTCAGGAGTCTAAATCTACCAACTGAAAGGTAGTAATTGTCAGAGAAGACCAAAAAACAAGGCCCAAATATATGTTGTGTACAAGAAAACCATTTTAAAATATAAAACCATACATAGATTAAAAGTAAATGGATTAAAATTAAAAGCTTCTGCACAACAAAGAAAATAGTCAACAAAACTAAAAGATGACATACTGAATGGGAGAAAATATTTGTAAATGATAATTCAGATAAAGGGTTAGTATTCAAAATATATAAAGACTTTATACAACTGAACACCCAAAAGACAAAAATAATCCAATTTAAAAATGGGCAGAAGACATGAATGGATGTTTCTCCAAAGAAGACATCCAGATGGCCAACAGACATGTGAAAAGATGCTCAACATCATTAATTATCAGAGAAATGCAAATCAAAACCACAATGAGATACCACCTCAAACCTGTCAGAATGGCTGAAATGAAAAACACAAGGACAACAAGTGTTGGCTAGGATGTGGAAGAAAAAGAACCCTTGTGCACTGTTGGAGAGAATGCAAACTGATGCAGCCACTGTGGAAAACAGTATGGAAGTTCCCAAAATAATTAAAAATAGAAATACCATATGTCCAATAATTGCACTATTGAGTATTTACTCAAACAATACAAAAACACCAATTCAAAAAAATATCTCAAAACCACAATGAGATATCATGTCACACCTATCAGAATGGCTAAAATGAACAACACAGGAAACAACAGATGTTGGCAAGGATGTGGAGAAAGGAGAACCCTCTCACACTGTTGGTGGGAATGCAAACTGGTGCAACCACTCCGGAAAACAGTACGAAGATTCCTCAAAAAGTTAAAAATGGAGGCACCTGAGTGGCTCAGTGGGTTAAAGCCTCTGTCTTCAGCTCAGGTCATGATCCCAGGGTCCTGGGATCGAGCCCCACATCTGGCTCTTTGCTCAGTGGGGGGCCTGCTTCCTCCTCTCTCTGTCTGCCTCTCTGCCTACTGGTGATTTCTGTCTGTCAAATAAATAAATAAAATCTTAAAAAAAAAAAAAAGGTTAAAAATAGAACTACCATATAACCCAGCAATTGCACTACTATATATTTACCCAAAGGATACAAAAATACAGGATACATGTACCTCAATAGCATTATAACAGCATTATCAACAATAACCAAATGGTGGAAAGAGCCCAAATGCCCACCAACTTATGAACAGATAAATAAGAAGTCATATATATATATATATATATATATATGCACATATATATGTGCATATATATGTATAAATGTACATATGAATGAAATATTAGTCAGCCATAAAAAAGATGAAATATTGTCATTTGCAACAATGTGGATGGAACTAGAGAGTATTATGCTAAATTAAATAAGTCAGTCAGAGAAAGAGAAATACCATATGATTTCACTCATATATGGTGTTTAGGAAATAATACAGATGACATGGTGGGGGAAAATGAGAAAGACAAACCATAAAATGGACTTTATCTATAGGGAACAAACTGAGAGTTGCTGGGAGGTGGGCAGGGTGATGAGTTAAATGGGTCATGGGTGTTAAAGAAGACACTTGTGATGAGCACTGGTTATTGTATGTAAGTGATGAATCACTAAATTCTACAATGAAACTACTATTACACCGTATATTAACTAACTGGAAATTAAACAAAACCTTGAAACTACAAAGAAAAGATATATGCGCCCCTATGTTTACTGTGGCATTATTTGTAATAGCTAAATTATGAAAGCAACCTAAGTGTCCATCAATAGATGAATGGATGAAGAAGATGCAGTATGTGTGTGTGTGTGTGTGTGTGTGTGTGTGTATATATATACACACACACACACACACACACACACACACACACACACATCATGGACTATTAGTCAGCCTTAAAAAGAACGAAATCTTGCCATTTGCGATAATATGGAGGAATCTAGAGTGTAAACTGTTAAGTGATGTAAGTCACTAAGAGAAAGACAAATACTATATGATTTCACTTATATGTGATTTTAAGAAACAAAACAAATAAATGAAGAAATAAAGACAAACCGAAAAACAAAACAAATAAAACAAAACAAAACAAACAAACAAACAAAAAACCCCAACCAGCCAAACAAACAAAAACTCAGACTCTTAACTATAGAGAACAAACTGGTGGTTACCTGAGGGGAGGTGAGTAGGGAGTTGAGTAAAATCAGTGAAGGGGATTAAAAGTACATTTATTGTGATGAGCACTGAATAATGTATACAATTGTTGAATCACTATATTGCATACCTGAAATTAGTACAATGCTATATGTTAATTATAGTGGAATTAAAATTAAAAATTAAATCAACACCAGAAAAAAATTATCAATGTAATATTTAAATAGTACTGAATAGCTTCTCATGAAAAATAGCAATTTTGTGTGTAACCCATCCTCTCAGCTCCCTGAGGTAATATCAATGATACTAAATAATAAGCTTATTCCTCTTCTGCAATTTATTAAATTCAGACAAATATGATTAAAAAAACTAAATGGATGGAGAAAAATATACCATGTTAACACTAATCAAAAGAAGGCAGGGATAGCTATATTAACTTCAGACAGGAGAGACTTTAAATTAAGGAAAGTTGTCAGGAATAAAGAAGGCCATGTCATGATGAAGGGGTCAATTCCCCAAGAAGACATAATAATCCTTAATGTGAATGCACCTAACAACACAGCATCACATTCTGTGAGGCAAAAACTGATAGGATACAAGGAAAAATATGAATCCACTATCAAAGCTGGAGACCTCAACACCCCACTATAAGAAATAAATCCAACAGGCAAATATTCAGTAAGGACATAGTTGACCTCAAGAACAACATCAATCAACTGGATATAATTGACATCTACAGACTACTTCATCCAAAGCAGTAGAATAAACAAACTCCTTAAGCTGTTGGGGAACATTCTACACGATAGATCACATTCTAGTCCATAAAACACACCTTAACCATTTTAAAAATACAGAAGTCATACAATGTCTGCTCTCGGACCACAGCAGGATTAAACCACAAACCAATAAATGAAAGATAACTTGGAGATTAACAACTTAATTCTAAAGAATTTGGAGATTAACAAGATAATTCTAAAGAACACTTGGATCAAAGAATAAATTTCAAGACAAAATTTTAAAGATTTTATTTATTTATTTGTTAGAGAGAGGGAGAGAAAGAGAGCACGAGCACAGGCAGGCAGAGTGGTAGGCAGAGGCAGAGTGAGAAGCAGGCTCACTGCCGAGCAAGGAGCCCGATGTGGGACTTGATCCCAGGACGCTGGGATCATGAGCTGAGCCGAAGGCAGCCGCTTAATCAAGTGAGCCACCCAGGCGTCCCACAAGACAAAATTTTAAAAAATATTTTGAACTAAATGAAAATGAAAATACAGCTTATCAAAATGTGCGCAATGCTCTTAAAGCAGTGCTTAGAGGGTTTTTACTCCAGATTTACTGAGATATAATAGATACATAACATTGTATAAGTTTAAGGTATACAATGTAATGATTTGATACATGCATATATTGTAAAATGATTACCAAAATAAGGTTAGTTAACACTTCCATCCTCTCACTATAGTGAAGATATTTAAGATTAACTTTTTCAGCAACTTCTAAATATATAATACAGAAATGTTCTACACTTTGTTTCTAGAAGTTTGGCTTTTGTTAGATTCCACATACATATAAGTGATATCATACAGAATTTTTCTTTTTCTGATTTATTTCATTGAGCACAATGCCCTCAAGCTCCATTCATGTTGCCACAAATGACAGAAAATATCACATTCCCCTTATCTGATCATCCACTGAGACACATTTTGGTTGTTTCGATGTTTTGTTTTGTGAATACTACTGCAATAAACATTAAGATGCAGATATCTCTTCCAGACACTGACTTCATTTCCTTTGGTTACGTACCCAGAAGTAACTGGATCATATGGTAGATTGCTTGATTGATTGATATTTGTTATTTGAGGACCCACTATACTCTTTTCCATAGTGACTGTATTGATTTATAATTCCATCAGTAGTGCACAAGCATTCTCTTTCCTTCACAGCCTTGCCAACACTTGTTATCTCATTTCTTTTTGATAACAGTCGTTCTAAACTGGTGTGAAGTGATATCTCATTGTGGTTTTGATTTGCATTCCATCATGCTTAGCAGTGTTCAGCACCTTTTTATGTACTCATTGGCCTTTTTATGTTTTCTTTGGAATAATGTCCATTTAATTTCTCTGCCCAGGGGCGCCTGGGTGGTTCAGTGGGTTGGACCTTTGCCTTCTGCTCAGGTCATAGTCTCAGGGTCCTGGGATTCAGCCCCCCATTGGGCTCTCTGCTCAGTGGGGAGCCTGCTTCCCCCTCTTTCTCTCTGCCTACTTGTGTTCTTTCTCTCTGTCAAATAAATAAAATCTAAAAAGTAGATAAATAAATAAATAAATAATAAATTGTCTGCCCATCTGAAAAACCAGATTATTAGTATTTTTGTTACTGAGTTGTAGGCATTCCTTATATATTTTGAATATTAACCACTTATATATGATTTGCAAATATATTCTCCCATTGTTTAGGTTGTCTCTTCATTGTGTGTGTGTGTGTGTGTGTGTGTGTGTGTGTGTGTTGTCTTTGTTTTTTTGTTTTGTTTTGTTTTGCTTTTACTGTGCAGAGCTTCACAATTTGATATAGTTCCCTTTAATGTCTTTTTATTCTGTTTTTGCTATCATATCCAAGCAAATCATTGTTAAGATAATGTCAAGGAACTTTTTCTCTATTTTCTTTTAGTCGTTTCATGGTTTCATGGCTTATTTAAGGTAGGCTTTTATTTTTAATCAATTTTGAGTTAATTTTTGTGAGTGGTATAAGCTAGGGGTTCAATTTCATTCTTTTGCATGTGACTATCTTGTTTTCCTAACACTATTTCCTGAAGAGACTATCCTTTTTCCATTGAGTATTCCTGGCTCTCTTATCAAATATCATTTGGCTATATATACATAGGTGTTTTGGGGGGCTCCTTTTTTCTGATTTTTATTTTCCATTCTATGAAAGTGATATATTGATGTGTGTATGTTGACCCATCCTTGGATCTCAGGGATAAACCCTGCTTGATCATGTTGTATGATCTTTTAATGTGCTGTTGATTTTGGTTGGCTAGTATTTTGTTTGGAATTTTTGCGTGTGTGTGTGTTCATTAGAGATATAACCTATAGTTCTCTTATTGTGCATTATTTGTCTTTGGTTTCTGGATAATATTTCCTCATAAAAGGAGATGGAGAGTATTCTAGGGGGATAGTCATACCATTGGATGAATATAATAGTGAAGAAGAAACATCTAAAATCAATAACCTAAGTTTCTACTTCAGGAAACTAGATCTTCAGAACTTATTCATTTTATAACTAGAAATTTGAACCATTTGACAAAAAGAGCAAATTAAATCTAAATTAAGCAGAAGAAAAGAAATAATAATAAAAATAATACAGCTATCAAAGAAATTGAAAACACTGGGGGCATCTGGGTGGCTCAGTTGTTTAAGCATCCTACTTTTGATTTAGGCTCAGGTCATGATTTCAGGGTCCTGGGCTGGAGCCCCAGGTTGGCTCTGTGCTGAGTGCTGTATGGATTAAGATTAAGAATCTTAAAATGGCTTAAGATTCTCTCTCTCCTTCTCCCTCTTTCCCTTCTCTCAAATAAGTAAATAAATCTTAAAAAAAAAAAAAAAAAAAAAACAGAAAATCAATAGAAAAAATCAAAGAAACCAAAGCTAGTTCTTTGAAAAGATGAATAAAATCAGTAAATTCCCATCCAGGCGTAGGGAAAAGAGAAAGAGAGAAATAGAAAAATGAGGCAAGAAAGAGGGAGAGAAGAAAGGACACAAATTAATACCATCAGAAATGAAAGATATTTCTACAAATCCCATGGATATTAAAACGGTAATAAAGTAATACTAAGAACAACAATTGGCCCACTGAATTGAAAGTTATAATCTGCCAAGATTCACACAAGAACAAATAAGCAATGTGAGTAGTTATAGATCTAAAAAATTGAATCAATAATTTTAAATGTTTCAAAACAGAAAGGACAAGGCCCATATATGTTCATTGCTGAAAACTTTCAAGGAAGAAACTATATTAATTTTATACAGTCTTTTGGAGCTTATATAAGCAGGACTCCTAACTCATTCTGTGAGGCCAGCATTACCCTAAAACAAAAACCAGACAAAGATATTACAAGAAAAGAAAGCAAGAAATCAGTATCTCTCATGAATAAATGAGCTAAAGAAGAAAATGATCATATCAATAAATATAGAAAAAGTTCTTGACAAAATCCAACACCTATTCATGATTAAAAAAAAAAAAAACAACAACCCACACACCTTTCAGGAAACTAGTAAAGGAGAAGAACTTCCTCAACTTAAAATTATCTACCAAAAATCTATCACTAACATCATACTTAATGGTGAGAAACTTTCCCACTAAGATCAAGAACAAGGCAAGATGACTCCTATTACCACTACTTCTAAATGTCATACTAGAATTCCTAACAATGCAATAACATAGGAAAGGAAATAAGATTGCGTAGAAAAACATAAACTGTCTTTGTTCAAAGATGACATGATCATCTGTATAGAAAATCTGAAAGAATCTACAAAAAATGTGGAACAAATAAGCCATTCTAGCAAAGTTGCAGGAAATGTGGATTATAAAAGCCAGTCATTTTCTTAAGTAATAGCAATGAACCAGTTTGAAATTAAACCACAATATAATTTACATTAACACCTCAAAAATGAAATACTTAGGAAAGCTACAAAACCACAATGAATTTATCAAAGAATAACTAAAAAAATGAAGAGATATTCATGGATAGGAAACTTTAATATTATCAGTATGTCCATTCTTCCCAATGTGATCCAGAGGTTCAATGTAATACCAATTAAAATTCCAGAAAGTTATTTAGTAAATATTGACAAAATGGCTCAAAGTTTATATGAGGAGGTAAAAGACCCAGAGTAGACAACACAATATTGAAGAAGATGAGGCCTGACAACCTGATGCCTAGACCTATTGTAAAGCTTCAGTAATTAAGACAGTGTGGTATTGGTAAAGAAAAGACAAGTAGATCAATGCAAGAGACTAGAATGCTCAGGAAGAGACCCATCTAACTATACACAGATGATCTTTTTTTTTTTTTTAAAGATTCTATTTATTTATTTGACAGACAGAAATCATAAGTAGGCAGAGAGGCAGGCAGAGAGAAAGGGGGAGGCAGACTTCCCCTGAGCAGAAAGCCCAATGCGGGGCTCAACCCTAGCACTCTGGGACCATGACCCGAGCCAAAGGCAGAGGCCCCAACCCACTGAACCACCCAGGAGCCCCTACAGATGATCTTTAGAAAGGAACAAAGACAGGGGCGCCTGGGTGGCTCAGTGGGTTAAAGCCTCTGCCTTCGGCTCGGGTCATGATCTCAGGGTCCTGGGATCGGGCCCCACATTGGGCTCTCTGCTCAAGCGGGGAGCCTGCTTCCTCCTCTCTCTGCCTGCCTCTCTGCCTACATGTGATCTCTGTCTGCCAAATACATAAATAAAAATCTTTAAAAAAAAAAAAAAAGAAAGGAACAAAAACAATACAATGGAAAAAAAGATGTCTTTTCAACAAACAGTGCTGGAAACACTGAACACCCACATGCAAAAAAAAAAAAAAAAAATCTGGACACAGACCTTCCAAGCTCACTAAAATTAACTAAAAAATGAACTATGGATTATGAATGTAAATGTAAGATGTAAAACAATGAAACTCTTAAAGATGACATAGGAGTAAACCGAGATATCCTTGGGTATGGCAATGGCCTTTTGTTACAACCCCCAAAGCCATGATCCATGAAAGAAATAAAGAAGGTGAATTTCACTCAAATTAGAAACTTCAGTTCTGCAAAAAGACAGGACAAGCTATAGACCAGGAGAAAAGATTTACAAGAAACACATCTCAAAAAGAACTGTTCTCTAAAATCTATAAGAAACTCTTAAATTTTAACAATAAGAGAATAAACAAACTGATTAAAAATGGGCCAAATACTTTTAACAGCCACCTCACCAAAGAAGATACACATATGGCAAATAAGCATATGGAAAAATGATAAATATCACATGTCATCAGAGAAATGCAAAATAAACAACAGGTACCACTACACTCCTATTTTGGAAGGCCAAAATCCAGAACTTTGACAACAACAAATGTTTGTAAGAATGTGGAGCAACAGGAACTCATTCACTATTAGAAGGAATGCTAACTGGTGCAGCCACTTTCGAAGGCAGTTTGGCATTTTCTTACAGATTTAAACATACTCCATAATACCCATTGCATGGAGCACTGGGTGTGGTGTGGTGCATAAACAATGAATTTTGGAACATTGAAAAGAAATAAAATAAATTAAATAAAAAAAAATACTCCTAGCTTATCATCCAGCAATTGTGCTTATTGGCATCTATCAAAATGAGCTGAAAACTTATGTCCACAAAAATTCTGTGCACAAATGTTTATATGAGCTTTATTTATAATTTCCAAAACTTGAAAGCAGCAAATAACCTTCTGTGGGTAAATGGATACATCCCAGACAACAGAACGTTACTCGGTGCTTTAAAGAAATGAACTCTCAAGCCATAACAAGACAAGAAGAAATCTTAAATGCATAATATCAACTAAAAGAAGCAAATTTGAAAAGGTTGCATACAATATGAATCCACCTAACTGACATTCTGGAAAAACTATGGAAACAGAAAAAAAAGATTAGTGATTGCCAGGGATTGTGGGGGGAAGGGGGAAAGAACAGGCAGAGCCCAGACAACAGTATAACTATTATAGGTGACACTACAGTGGTGGATACAGGTTATTATGCATTTGTCAAAATCTATGAAGTGTAAAACAGCAAGGGTGAATTCTAAGGTAAATCATGGATTCTGGATGATAAGGATAATGATAGGTGAGTGTAGGTCCCTGCATTGTAAAAAATGTACTACTCTAGTATAGGATATTGCTAGTAGGGGAGGCTGCCCAGCCATGGTGCCAAGAGAAATATGGGCACTCTCTGTACTATCAGCTCAATTTTACTGCAAACTTAAAACTGCTCTAAAAATACTCTTAAGAAAATAACAGCATAAATTCTTCCACTCCCCATTGATAATGTCAGTAAGGATTTATCTTGAACTGAATAGAAATAAGGAAACTAGGTTGAACAAGACACAATGACTTAAGAATCAGTAACAAAATATTCTTTAAGTTCCTAATATATCAGCAATTTATTTTGTTGTATTGAGTATATATAAATGATGTCTTTTATCCATTTGATTTCTTAATGTCACATTAACTCTGTCATCATTACGAGTCCTATATTGGTCTTATGAAGCTGTTTGCTAAGTAATTTAAAACCTAAATAAAAATTAAAATTTCCCTTGATATGTGCTATAATGAGAAGAGGAAACAAAAATAACCCTCTGGGGTAATGAAATGTTTCAGTATGACTAATATCAGATTTAATAATCATGGATTGTGTTAGCATTTAATTGAAATCAAATTTTATTAAGAACTTATTACTAAAAAAAAATGAATTAAACTGAGATAAAAATTCATTTATGGATCAAAAACAGGTGCTGGTAAACCAAGGAATATATTAAGCTCCCTGAGGCCAGAGATGAGAGGTTGGTATGTCCAAGACTGTCCCTGTCATTAACTAAGGATGTTGCCAGTAAAGCAAGAGATTTCCAAAGCATGACAAGAGCTTGCTCACAGTGGAGGATGCATCATTCTTTGTTCTGTATCATAACTTTTTTCCTCACTTCTTTGACTATTTCTCTGAGATTTCTCTGGTATTTATAAGAGAAAATTTTACATATTTCAGAATGTACTCAATATTTTTTTCTGTAAAATTATGCTTAGGGCTCAGAATTTTTGAAATTCCTTTGAATTTCTGATTGTTTTAATATATTTAAGTAGTTTTTGTCAGGCATCATTCTGTCTCCATTAGAAACTAAAATGAAAAGATGGAAGGAGAGAATGCTGAATTTGAGGCTTACAGGCAAGAATTATAGTTAAACTTGATTCTTATTAGATGAGGAACTTAGGATAAGATTTGAACGCCATGATTCTCAGTCTGCATCTATCCCATCTACGCTGATAGAAATATTCTGGGGATCTTATGAGGTAGCAGATATGAAAGACTGAGACAAGAGATCTATACAATGTGTCCACTATCAGTTTCAGAAGCAAGTCTCCTTTCCTTCTTCTTTTCCTCCATTCTGTTTCCTAGGAAATGTCTATGCACAATGGAGTAAAATGCAAGATAAAAGGGAGTTCACCTTCTATTGAAAGTAAAAGAGCATAGAAAGAAGTTTAAACAATAGAATTTATGTATTTGTTTTACTTAAACATATAAAATACCATTTTAATTGGGCATTCATTGATAGGAGGCATCTTTTATGTAAAATCTAATGTTCCAGGAATGAGATATATCTATAAACAAAATGCATTTGAAATAAGTGTATCATTTTTAAGATATTTAGATAACACCACATTTCCCAAACCTATTTTTTTTCCACTTAAATTAAAAATATCTAGAGATGGGGCGCCTGGGTGACTCAGTGGGTAAAAGCCACTGCCTTTGGCTCAGGTCACAATCCTGGGGTCCTGGGATAAAGCCCCACATGAAGCTCTCTGCTCAGCAGGGAGCCTGCTTCCCTTCCTCTCTCTCTGCCTGCCTCTCTGCCTACTTGTGATCTCTGTCTGTCAAATAAATAAATAAAATCTTAAAAAAAAAAAAAATCTAGAGAGGTCATTACACCACCACTGCCATAGGTCCTTATCAACTTCATCTTCTGCATTGAACAAATGGAAGAAATTGTTTATATCTATGTCGTATACATATATGTGTGTGTGCGGTATCTATGACGAGAATATTCCAAAGGTATTAAAATGTTAACAGAAGTCTTCCTATCTCTCATCAGCTTACTAAGCACTTTTTTAATTAAAAGAGAAATAAATATATTATAAAATTATATATCAAATAACCACTCTGCAAAACAATAGTGAGAAGAGACATACTTTTTCTTTCTTTCTTTCCTTTTTTTTTTTTTTTAAGGCTTTATTTATTTAATGGGACAGAGAAAGAGAGAGAGAGAGCACAAGTAGGCAGGGAGGTAAGCAGAGGGAGAGGAAGAAACAGGCTCCGTGCTGAGCAAGAAGCCCAATGCAAGGCTCAATGTGGGGCTCAATCCCAGGACCCTGGGATCATGACCTGGGCCAAAGGCAGAAGCTTAACCAACTGAACCACCCAAGCACTCCCACACTCTTTCTGTATCTAGTCAGTTATAAAGTTGCAGGTAGAAATAGAAACTGAAACTTCGATTATAGTCCCTTTTGATTTTAAATTACCTTTATCCTTAAAAGATGCTATAATAAATGGAAACTATAGAATTTTAATTTACAAATTATAGTTGAATTTAAGATTGTGGGTGGTCAATAGTTTTCAGACACAGTAGTAAGACAGGAATGTCTTTATCTCAGTTAAATGAGCGCTCCTACCACCCATTTTTAAAAATCTTTAACTGATCTTTGTCATATTTTGAGATGTTAACAATATAGTTCGAATTCAATTTCTGCAACTGAAAACTAAGAAAATTCAGGAGAAAGTTTCAGGTGAATTATTCTGTGATTGTCTTTGCAGCTCATCTCAATTTTAAATATTTGAATAATTTCTATGACTGAAGAAGAGCAATCAGTGCAAACGATATAAATAACCATTAGGAGAACATATTTGATTGACAGCTATTCTCCAAAATGTTCAAAGTAAAAGGCAGTTATTATCAACAAAATTATTGAGTATAATAACTTGAAGGGTGCAGTATAGTCTAAATCAATGCATTTCAACATGCGCAAGAATGATTTTTATAAAACTTGCCATTTAAATTGTCATGAGCTGGAAATAAAAAAAAATAAACAGAGCTAAAATCATATTTGATTTGTATTTATATAATTTGAATGATAAGTAAAAGTAAATAAGGGAAGACACTTGAGCTATTTTTTTTCCTCAATACATTTTTTATGGTATAACTGAGTTATGGGAATCTAACTCCATTTTGTATTCCACAGACAAATTAAGCCTTGAAGAAGTGTATATACAATGACAAAACAAGGAAAGAACACAACAAATAAAAAATCACTGCATTTCTAATCTTTTTGTTTCTTTCCTTGTTTTGCTCTATGTGTGTGTGCATGTGTACGTGTTTTACTCCGGGCAAGAATTTAGTTTAGTTAACCACAACTATTGTCACAGGATTCTACTGTTATAACAACATGAAAGCTGTCAGAGGAATGATACAGAGAGTTATTGAAGGACTATAGAATAACATAACTGATTAGCCAGAAGACCTAACCAATTCTTGTTTAATTCCTTTAATAAATAGTTCTATCTAAAACACATTTTACAAGGGCGCCTGGGTGGCTCAGTGGGTTAAAGCCGCTGCCTTCGGCTCAGGTCATGATCCCAGTGTCCTGGGATCGAGCCCCGCATCGGGCTCTCTGCTCAGCAGGGAGCCTGCTTCCTCCCTTCTCTCTCTGCCTGCCTCTCTGCTTACTTGTGATCTGTCTGTCAAATAAATAAATAAAATCTTTAAAAAAAAAAAAATAAAAAAAAAAAAATAAAACACATTTTACATACCAGATCTTGGACTGGGCACTGTTTAAGTAACTGAGGATACTATAAAAATCCTGCTTTGAGGAAATGACTATCTAGTTTTGGGAAAGAAACAATTAAATAAAGTTTTATAATTCATATTGGTGGATACCTGATCAATCCAAATTTACATTAGAAACAATTTTTATTTTAATAAACAAGAGGCCCTCAAGATAAATATCTTCCACATTCTTTAATCATATTTAGATAAAATAGGGCTTGTACTTTAAAAGATATAAATAGATTGTGAGGTAGACAACAAGAAATAACTACATCTCCATACATATTTACCTTTATCTGAATCCGAAGGTCATCACTAATAATAATTAATTTATCATAAAGCTCAGTATATTCTGAAAGGCCCACCACCTTTGTGGTATATTCTAGTGTTACATGCTTCATACTGAAAAAAAAGAACATGCTGTTTTAGGATATACACATACTAACCCTCATATGAACACACATCATGAACATTTGAATGGCAGTTCAAGAATCCTGGGTTGTCAATAAAACAATCCTAATGTAAGCTATCCTCTACAAAATGATTGTAGCACTGACTGGAACTTCAGTGTTTAAACATATTTCTCAAGTACAGTCAAGTTAACCTTTAAAATAGGTAAATTCATGACTACTAACATTTTGTTGGTAATTTAAAAGCAATGCAATATTTAATGGTTCTGAGGGAAGTCTGCAGCAAATTTGCAAATCCCAATCCCCTAACAGCATTAGCAGGTAAGACTGCGAGTCATTTAACCCAAATTAATATTGCTTGTTTTCAAGGGTAACCAACAGTTATTTAAGTGCAGTTAAATTATAGTAAACATTTAGTCCTCTGACCAAGAAAGAAAGGAAGACCCAGCAGAAAGAAAAACAACAAAAAACCAATGCTACTTTACCCATTATTGCCAACCTTCCCTTACCAAAATGTAGGAACATTTTTTGATCAATTAAGATTTCTTCCATGAATGAGTGTTCTATTTCTGAAACTGTTATATCTATCTATCTAACATCATCTATCTATCCATCCATCCTATTTATACTATTAAGTCTCCTTACTTTTCCAATTTTAAATGCTTCTCAGGCTTTTTCATTTTTTGCTGTAATATTTTTAATAGTACCTATAGCATCTTTTAAAAGTTGTTTTTTTTTTTAAATAGATTCATCTCACTTAATATTTTCTAGAGTTTACTCTGGTATTCTTTTACTTTAATACATACAGGAGTAAAATTGATGAGCAATCTCACTAGCTGACCAAATATGCAAATTGCATTCATATTTAAATGTTAATCTTCCAATTTAATTCACTTTCTCCTTAAGACTAGTTTTTTTTTTTAAGATTTACTTATTCATTTATTTGGCAGAGAGAAAGAGAGAGAGAATCAAGCATGAGGAGGGGGAGGGGCAGAGGAAGAGGGAGGAGTAGGTTCTCTGCTCAGCAGGGACCCTGATGTGGGGCTGGATCCCAGCCTCTTGGGATCATGACCTGAGCCAAAGGCAGCCACTTAACCGACTGAGCCATCCAGGCACCTCTATACTAGTTTTCATAAGACTGATTAACTACAGTTAATCTTCCACAGAAAAATGTTCAGTAGGGACAAAGCACAGTATAGTTCATTCATTTCACAGGTGCAGACATCTAAGTCCAGAAAGGTTAATGCCTTGTTAAAGTATCAATACTCACTCAGTCCCTGAGTACAATATCTGTTCAAGTTTATTTTTAATTTGTCTATCCCCCCCCCCATTAACCCATTGATTTCACAAAAGTCCAACTGGAGGTTGTCCCACTTCTACTCTTGTAAAACAGATAAGGTCATGTGGTTGTTAGACATTAACTGATGTTTCTTAAACCTGTTTCTCTTCCTTCTGTGTATATACTAAGTTTCATTTCCCAGCCTCCCTCTAAGTGAGCTACAGCCAAATGACCGAGACTGGTCAATGTGATGTGCTGTGCCACTTTCAATTTGGCTCATTAGAATCTCCCAGCAGTGATCTTCATTCTTTCTCCATTCACTGACTGAATGGAGAGAACTTAAAGCATCTGATATAGATCAGGGGTCTAGGATGGAAGAAACCCGGGTCTCTGAATTTAAACATGAAGCAGAGTCCATCTAAACCTAGAATCATACTGAACTATAATAGGTACAAGAAATAACATATTATTGTGTTACATCACAACTGATTTGAGATTTATTTATTTTTTTTGTTATACAAAGTAGCATACTTGAGTAATAAATCTGTATTGATAATACACATTGGTTTGGATTTTTGCCCTGGGTGATTTTTAGGAGAGGGTTTTGTCAAAACTTTCACTGAAGTATACATTAATGAATATGCTGTCTTTATTCAAAAATAGTGAATATTCTAATACATAATGGGTGACAGAAATGTGAAATTGTATGTAATATATACTCAAATTTTCATAATTAATTTTTATGCTTTGGGCAGACAAATTAGTGACAAATTTTGTCACTGCTTTGTTGTATGACTATAGTCAAGCAATAACACAAATATAACACAAAATATTTAGTTAATGCCATTAAATCCTTTTAGCTTGTCATGTTCGGTAGCTTTGTTGTCTTTTTGTTTTGTCTATACAAAAAGAATGATTAAAATAAAGTACTAAATATATATGTATTTTTCTATAGATCTTATGTTTAGTTTTCTATACATTTCAACTATTGTATCCTTTAACAGGGGAAAAAACACAATAGAAAGAAAGAATTTTGTAAGATATAAATACTGGGAAATGATTATTAATTTTTTAACTTTAAACTAATTCATTGATGATTCAAATTTCCTTTATGAAATAATTAACTCAGGAGTTCCTTATGAGTCATCTATGTATACAGGATATTCTTTTTTTAATCTCTTCATAAAATATCTCATGAAGAGAACTGTTCCGGTGTTACAACAGATATTATTATTTGAATATTGGTTGTAGTAGCAATTAAGAATTTATTTATAGATGTAAAAAGGAATTTCTTACAGATGTGATTACAAAATATATGTGGCCTTTCTTGTTTGTAACTAAGAAGAATGAAAAATATTTAATTTGTTTTTCATTCAGAATTAGATAGCAGTCAAACTATCCTAGATTTAGCAAAACTTTGAAAGGCAAGTTATGATCATTCATCACATGGAAAAGGTCTGAAGCCTCTTTAAAAAATATTTGGTCTGTTGAAAGACAAAAGGTTCTATCTTATAGAAATACAATGGAATCATTTGTATATCATTTGGCTGAAGATATCCAGGGTGAAGGCAATTCATGTTTGTCCTTGAACATTCTGAGTAAGCAAAAAATAAATATGTTTTAAGAGGATGATAACCTTATTGGTGAATTCACTTATATGTAAGTAAGTTGTTTCTGCTCCTGTTTCTGATGTATGTTGTTGTAGTCCAGCGAGCTGAAAAATATGATAGACTTGGGACTTAAATGGCCTAAGAAGACTTGCCATCTTGAATCAATAAATTACATACCTGAAACTAATATTACACTGTATGTAAACTGACTGGAATTTAAAGAAAAGTTTGAAAAAGAATAAGAAATATTCGTATTTCTTATTTCTCTAATAAGAAAAAGAATACCTGCCATCTTTGCCTACCTTCAAACAGAGGTTTTCTCTACTATAGTTTCCACGAAAAATATTGCCTCTTTCCTACAACCATAAGATTTTTTTTTTTAAAAGATTTTATTTATTTATTTGACAGACAGAGATCACAAGTAGGCAGAGAGAGAGAGGAGGAAGCAGGCTCCCTGCCGAGCAGAGAGCCCGATGCGGGGCTTGATCCCAGGACCCTGGGATCATGACCTGAGCCGAAGGCAGAGGCTTTAACCCGCTGAGCCACCCAGGCGCCCCAGATTTTTTTTTTAATAAAAGGAAATTAAAAAAAAAACTTTAGTTGTTTATTTCTCTTATAACAAAATCTACGGTTTATAACCTGATCTCATATTTTTTTTTAAAGATTTTATTTACTTATTTGAGAGAAAGTTCACAAGTAGGCAGAGAGGCAGGCAGAGAGAGAGGGGAAGCAGGCTCCCCTCTGAGCAGAGAGCCTGATGTGGGACTTGATCCCAGGACACTGAGATCATGACCTGAGCTGAAGGCAGAGGCTTAACTCACTGAGCCACCCAGGCACTCCCTGATCTCATAATTTTTTGAAGCATATCAGCAGGTAAGAAAGTTAGTGTCAGTAACATACACAATGAAGGGGAGATTCTAGTTGATATGGTTCTGAATAATATAAAATTTACAAAGTAATACATCTCCATTTTTGTCCCTCTTTGCTGTCTGTGTCAGCAAATGGAAATGAATCCATCTATATAACATATTTATAATCAGTTCCAATGATCTCTGTTAAGGTATAAAACAACAGAAGTTCAGGGGCACCTGGGTAGCCCGGTTGATCAGGTATGTGACACTTGATTTTGGCTCAGGTCATGATCTCACGGTCCTGAGATCAAGACCTGCACTGGGCTCTGCACTGAGCATGGAGCATGCCTAGGATTTTCTCTATCCCTTTCCCCCTGCCCCTCCCCTCTGCACACACATTCTCTTGCTCTCTCTCTCTAAAAAATAAAAAAAATAAGATAAAATAAATAAAATAAACCAAGGAGGCTCACATGGCACTATTTGCCAGTTGGCACTTAATAGATGCATTTTATTAAGCTATGGGTTGATGGCATATTGAAGTTTAGATGTAAGATGAGGTCAAACATCACAAATTCAATTTGAATGAGCCTTAGAATAAATCTTATTTCCCTATTAACTAACAATATGAAATAAATCTTCTTAAGAAAAATGTATCTATTCTTTTATTTCTAGGATCATTTGGCATAAATTAAGAAAAAGATGTATGGAAATACGTTGAAACCAGTAAAATGATTTATAAAAATCAGTTATTCAAAATCATAGAAAGACTTATGTTAGAATAAATAATATCCATCTGTGTCCCTCGTTTTTTTTTTCCATCTATCTGTCACTTTCCTTCAGTTGAACAACAAAATTTTACGCTATGTCTTTAAGTGCAAAGCAACTATTGACAAGTAGGGCCACTGATAATGTTGAGTCCATAGATAAAGTTGAAGAGAGTTGCCTGAGCTTCCTCCATTACAATCTGACATTCTTGGGTAATGGGTATTAAGGAGAGCATTTGTTGTGATAAGCACTGGGTGTTGTATATAACTGACGAATCACTGGATGCTAAACATGAAGCTAATATTAAACTGTGTGCTAACTAACTAGTATTTAAATAAAAACTTGGAAGATAGAATTTAGGGACAAAATCAGGAAAAAAAATCTGACATACTTATCAGTTTAAAATACTGTATGTATTTTATTTTCCTAATCACTTTAATCAGTTTGATTTTTTATCTTCATTATGATTTTTTTATATTTGTATTTTTAGTTCTCAATACTTCCCTGCAGCTTGTAAAGTATTTATTTACTCTTTATTTATCCTGTTATGATCTTATTTGTTTTATTTGATCAAAATTCTCCCTGTTTAATTCATTCATTATTTTTTATGCCATTCTTGAGGAATTTACTCCTTATTTTAGAATTCTATTTCCTTAGTTTTGTAATTGTTCTTTTACACACCCAGAATTGGATTAAGAGAATTCAGAAAGTTCTTTTCTTTTCTTCAGAGACAAAACATTTTTCTGTTTGCAGAAATATCAGGGCAAAGTCGGGAAAAGACACTGCTTGCTAGAGAAGTATACTGGTATAATAATATTAGTAATGCAAAAAGATGGTTCACATATCTGATTTCAAATCTCTACTTCTCTACTTACTCAAATTACTAGCTCTTGATCTTGTACTAAGTACTTGATCTCTCATAAATGGAATAATCTCTCATAAGTAAATGTGGATAATACCCTCAACTTATGATGATGTTTTAAATTTTAGGCAAAATCACACTTGCAGCCATATAATTAGAAATCAATAAATTATAGATGTATTGTCAGTTATTTTGGGAAAACTTTGAAAAAATAAATTATTCCATCTTTGGGCTACTCATATTCTGATTGAATTGGCAAAATACTAATGTTGCATAACTCATCCAGTCAGGGAGGGATTCCATTATATCCAACTTTTAAAGTATGACTTTAAGTAATGTTGCAAAAATCTGAGTGTGTCCGGATGATTAAAGACCTTTTTATGCCCAGGAGGAAGAAAAAAGGTGTCTAGTGTTTCTCTTATTTACCTCATAAATGCCTGCTACCTTCTTTCACAAGTCAAGGCTTAAACAATATTAATCTTTCCCTTCAACACGAGTTTCTGCCATCAGAGAAGCCCGTTTGAATGATCAACTTTAATTGATAGTGTAACTTCAATTTTCCTTGACCCCCTCATATTTGAGAAGTTTTACTTCCAGTCCACATTAGCTATTCATGTTCATGGATGCATCTTGGATTTTGTTTTTCTGATATATGCTTGTTCTCCAATATCTCACACTCCAGTATTCTATGATTATAAATTGCTGTGCTTTTATTTCAATCACTTTATTATTTGAACAACTACCAGCTTAGACTTTAATTTGACCACCAATAACCTTCTCATTTTTTACTAACTTTTCACCTTAAATCTGCTTTCATTTGCAATGACAGCTCTATTGAAGCTGGATGTTCACTTAGTCATGTGGGAATAAAAATTACTGGTCATATTACGTTAGTTATTAACATAATTCAAGATACATTCATTTGCCATTACATTATACTTCTATTAGCCCAGTTTAAGAAAAAAAGGACAAAAGTTTTTAAGTTTATTTAACTTTTTTTTAATGTTTCATTTCATACTTCTTACTATAGAACAGTACCACATCAATATCCTAGAGGAGAACACATTGAACAAACTCTGTGACTTTGGCCACAGCAGCTGCTTGCTAGATATGCTTCTAAGGGCAAGAGAAAAAAAAGGCAAGAATGAACTATTAGGACTTAATCAAGATAAAAAGCTTTTGCACAACAAAGGAAACAGTTAACAAAACCGAAAGACAAAGGGCAGAATGTAAGAAGATATTTGCAAACATCTTATCAGATAAAGGGCTAGTCTCCAAAATCTATAAAGAACTTAACAAATTCAATACCCAAAGAACTAATAATCTAATCAAGAAATGGGCAGAAGACATAAATAGACACTTCTCCAAAGACAACATACAAATGGCCAACAGACATGAAAAAAAAAAAAATGCTCAACATCACTCAGCATCAGGGAAATAATACAACTCAAAACCACAATGAAATACTACCTCACAACAGTCATAATTAAAATTAACAAGTCAGGAAATGACAGATATGGGCAAGAATATAGAGAAAGGGAACTCCATTACACTGTTGGTAGGAATGCAAACTGGTATAGCCACTCTGGAAAACAGTATGGTTGTGACTTAAAAAGTTGAAAATAGAGTTACCCTATAACCTAGCAATGGCACTACTAGGTATATACACCAAAGGTACAAATGTATTGATCCAAAGGGGCACCTGCACCCCAATATTTATAACAGCAATGTCCACAATCTCCAAACTATGGAAAGAGCCCAGATGTCCATCGACAGATGAATGGATACAGATGTGTGTGTGTCACACACACAATGGAATACTACTCAGCCATCAAAAATGAAATATTGCCATTTGTAACAATGTAGATGGAACTATAGAGTATTATGCTAAGTGAAATGTCAATCAGAGAAAAACAATTATGTGATTTCACTCATGTGGAATTTAAGAAACACAACAGAAGATAATAAGGGAAGAAAGGAAAAAAACAATGCAAGATGAAATCAGAGAGGGAGACAAACTTTAAGAGACTCTTAATCATAGGAAACAAACTGAAGGTCGCCGGAGGGGGGTAAGAGGATGGGGTAACTGGGTTTTGGACATTAAGGAGGGCACATGATGTAATGAGCACTGGGTGTTATATAAGACTGATGAATCATTGACCTCTACCTCTGAAACCAGTAATACATTATATGTTAATTAATTGAATTTAAAGTAAAAAAAAAGAAATGATAAAAAAGAACACCACCAAAGTTTCATCTTTGCCACAGAGATTTTAGTCCTACCTGTCTCTAAATATATAAACCATGTAGAATTCTATAGGCTTAAATATATATTGAATATATCTATGCACATATTCTCCACAGCTTTTCAAATTTGAGGACTTAACTCTGAATCACCTGCAAGTACTTAATGTAAACTCTTAATAATTTGCATATCACACTATAAGTTTATTTGCTAACTTTTACAAATGTGAGATGTTATTATTTATATGTAGAAAATTAAAATACTTTGAGTATCATGATTTCTCAGCCTATCATTCCAATAAATTAACAATAAAAGAAGAATATAGCAAGTAAAAATTCTTTAGGTTTCCTTTTGAAAAAATATGCCAGGCATTGCATAATATTTCATAGCAATATTTTATGCTTTACTTAAATATTTACTGAAAGTATTATTCATATATTTCAGTACATAGTATAAAAATATTTTCCACAATATTGTACTCTTATGATGTAAATATTCATATCTTCTTGCAATAAATGAAGAAAAACTATTTTTTGTATGACATAAGTCTGTGTTTTGCCACCATAGCTCAAATTTCTGTTTTAACACTTAGTCATACAGTAAAAAAGATTGATGTAATCCCAGTACAGCTATTTACCATCTGGTTAAACAAATACACTTAAAGATACTTCTGCAATTGTGATCAAGTGATAGCAGATCTAAGAGCAGACAGAGCTTGGACTCTAAAATGATGATTGTACAGCTGTAGTTGGCATCATTAGAGACCAATAAAATCTTTATGTTCCCTTTGGATGGCAAGGACCTTTATCAAAGAGAACTCGAATGGCTAAATAACAAAGAAATGATACACTTAGCAGTTGTTTTAAATTTAAGATAGATAATGGACCTTCTAAGTCATAATTAGCTTTTAACGTTGGGAAGATTGTTTTCAAATTCTATATTCCATTCTGATATTTTAAACTTGTCATCTTACCATAATTCTTTGATTATGGTTTTGCTTCATTTTTCTAATGTTGTCAATCTAAGCCAAAGCCATCACATAATCCTTAACAGCCAAACCGCTGAAATTACCAGAATGATTTCATAATATTTCCAATTAAATAATACAATAGAGAAAGAAAACCCCAAATGTCTTTGCCTAGTAAAAAAATAAGCGGATATACACTTTTGTTTTCTTATCAGGTAATTCAAAGCTGTTTCTGAACACTGGATATTTACTGGGTTCTCTGTTAACAGGATAATTCCTGAGAAGCTATATAAGGTCCATTAAAACAGAACAAATGAGCACAGCATACTGCTGACTGATTTACAATACGATCAGTAATCCCTTAGAAATCACACTTAAGAATTTCCGGTGCTATAAATTGACATCAGCAATTTTTATTAATTGGTAGTTTTTCTTTCTCTAAAGATTCAATAATACCAGCACCTAAATATTTTAATGATGTTCCAGACTGGAGGGTAAAACCAACTTTTTACTCCCACAAGCTTGTTAGTCACAATTTCCCAGGGAATGCCTGCAGAGCTTAAATTCTATCCATTGTAGAAAAACAGGTATGTTTTTCTATGTAGGCTGCACTATAACCTTAATGAAGTCAGAGGCTAGTATATGTTCTCAGGTATAGAATTTTACACGAAGAGGATATTACTAATCTGACTCAAGTTATGTCCACAGATGTGGAAATTTCAGTCTGAGATGAGTGTTTGGATAAAATTACACAGTAGGAGGTAGAGCATGGATTAATAATGACTCCAGAGTTCCAGTTCCTCTCCATTACATTATCAAAGTATTAGCTCTGACTTTAGAAAAGTCAGAATTCTTCTTAGTCCATGTTCTCCTTATTACTGGACCTCTATCAGTGTCCATTTTAGTGTAGTATTTGAGCAACTCACACACACACACACACACAACATTTCTTGGTCATTTCTGTGGGTCTGCCTGTGGACAAAGATGCATATGCTTTCTCACAATATACTTATGAGACACGCATGCACACACATTAATCTATGTGATGCATATTTATACTATGTCCCATGTTGTATAGGAAGCTTCTCTAAGACAGGAAATTATTTTCTTCAAGAGCGTGCACATTATTTAGTGAAGCTCTCTTGGCTATATCAGTACTTGCCACAAATAAATCAATGCTTAGAGAAATCAATCATAATGATAGCTTGCATGTACAGGGTACTTACTATGTGACAAGGGCTGTGATTTGTGAGCTCCTCTTAGAGAGTGTTCAGCCAACACAACAACTGTGTGGGATAAGTACTGTTATCTCCATTTTCCAGATAAGAAAATTCTGAGTTGAATGTTGGCAAACTTGCCCAAGATCTCACAGCTAAGAAGGAACAAGAGCACAACAACCAGGTGTGATCAGATTCCAGTGCCCTTTCTTCTATCCATTTAGCTCCTCTGAATTCCATTATAACATTTCAATATTGTATATTAGAAAAGTCCTTTCTCCAGTGCTTAGGTGGTGCAGTCCGGTGAGCATCTGACTTTTTTTTTGGGCTCAGGTCATGATCTCATGGTAGTGAGATTGAGCTCCCCTTGGGACTCTGTGCTCAGCATGGAGTCTGCTTGAGATTCTCTCTCTCCCTCTCTCTGCCTCTCCTCCAGTACTCTCTCTCTAAAACAAATAAACAAATCTTAAAAACAAACAAACAAACAAAAAACAGGAGCACCTGGGTGGCTCAGTGGGTTAAGCCTCTGCCTTCAGCTCAAGTCATGATCCCAGGGTTCTGGGATAGAGCCCCGCATCTGGCTCTCTGTTCAGCAGGGAGCCAGCTTCCCCTTCTCTCTCTGCCTGCCTCTCTGCCTACTTGTGATCTCTGTCTGTCAAATAAATAAACTCTTAAAATCCAAAAAAGTCCTTTTTTTCTGCATAAATTAGAAAAAAAATCTATTGCTACAGTTCTTTCTACCTATCAAAGAAGCATTAATTAAAAAAGAAAAAACTATTATGTGTCATGTTCTTTTATTTGGAACAGGTTTAAAGTGAGATTTATGATTCCCATTTAATTGAGGAGCTCAATTTAGTTGCAAGACTTTCCACACTGTTAATAAGTAGCAAGGACAGAAACTGAACCCAATCTTCTGAGTTTAAGTCCAGAGCTATCTTAAATAGGGAAATGTGAAGTTAAATTTATACAGTGTTTCAAGTTGCCTGAGACTCCATCCCAAGCAGGTGTAACTATCTATGCTATCTATGATATATCAGAGCAGAAATACAGCAAAGAGCAAAAAAGAAAATAATGACATTAATTATTTTAATTTACTTTAGGGTGTGCTTAACTTTGTGCCAGCTACTATAATAAAGGTGTTTACACGTTATGTCATTTAGTCCTCACTACAGAGTATTAGAATTATTTTTACATGTCACAATATTTTTTGCTTGTCTTAATCATTGACCAGAGGACCACTGGCTTCTAAGTGGCAGTGGTAGGTCTCAGAACGAGTATCCTGGAATCCAGAGCTTGGATTTTCTGGTGAGCAACAAACAAAAACACAGAGGAACACATCTACTGCTTTTCTTCCTATATTATTTTCCCTTAGATATCTGATAATATTGTACTTTCTCACTGACACAGAACAGCCACCTGAATCACAAAAGAGTAATCACAAAAGTGTTTTCCTCCTCCATCTATATGGTCATGGAAATATACAGTTGGTACATAGTATCAGTATGTGTCTAGATAGTCATTAAATATCAGTTTGGACAATATTTTTGATATATTGTCATGACCTCTGAATTCCATAATAATGCTAAACTCTCAAAGATACTGCTAATAATAATATAGACATCTTTTGACATCTTCATTGTTTTGCTGCTTGAACTATTTCATTCTTTAATGATAAAAATGATACGTTACAAGTTAGACTGAAACAAACAAAATTGTTTTATAGGTGAAAACGGTAAATATAAGCAATTTCTTAGGCTTAGAACTGATAATATTATTTCCTAAAGTGTTCATGTTAACCTTGATTATCAGGTAGTACTTTCCTAATTGACCTCCACTAATATATTAATGTTTTATGAAAATTTTAATTTAAATGCTGGAGAGATGTTTCCCACCCCACTTCCCACATACCCAAATTAGTATTAAAGCAGTTTAATGCAACTGATAAAAGTAAAATCTTTGGTTTTGTTTTATATCATATTAAGAATTGGTTTTCTTTTCACAATAAATATTAATAATTATATATAATGGAGTTTTCATCTAATAATGCTGCAGCTGCATGAAAGGTGATAAAACATGAAAATTTCAAAATCTTAAATCTGAAAAAAATACTAATTTTTTTCTAATTAGATAATCGGTGGGGGGGGCACCTGGGTGGCTCAGTGGTTTAAAGCCTCTGCCTTCGGTTCAGGTCATGATTCCAGGGTCCTGGGATCGGGCCCCACATCGGGCTTTCTGTTTCATGGGGAGCCTGCTTCCTCCTCTCTCTCTACTTGCCTCTCTGCCTATTTGTAATCTCTGTCTGTCAAATAAATAAATAAAATCTTTAATTAGATAATTGAGCATCTACATAATTCCATATTTTTTATTCCCTTAAGACTTTTTGGATGATAGAGATTTTATTGTGCTATATTTATATTCCACATGTTTAATTCCATTGTGAAAACATCAATCAATTATACACCCTGAAATACATATATATATATATATATATATATAAACTTTTCAAAATAGTAAATATATGTTAAAATTAAATATCTTTAAAAAAAGGAAAACATCAAATGTTAGGATTCAACTGGGTTATACTCTGTGAAATAATATTATTGGAGGAATAAGTTATATATTTCATTCAATTTATTTGTAATAGGTAACTGGGGGAATACTAAGTAATATATATTCAAATGGCATATATATTTTTAAAAGTAAGTCATTCATTTTTTTGGTGTATATTCACTGTGTAACTAAGGTTCCTAAGTTCTTTGTGGTAAGATTCCTATAACTTATAGTGAAAAGCTGTTGTTTTTGTTGTTTTAATTAATAGGCTAAATATTTAGAAAAGTTGATGTCTACAGAGAAATTTCGTAGTGCAAAGAGATCCTTTTACTCACCAGCTCCTATACTTTTTCTATTATTAACATCTGGCCTTATTTTGGTATATCTGTTACAATTAATTAACTGATAATGACACTTTATAATTAACCAAAATCTAAAATTTACATTACGGTTCACTATTTGTGTTGTACAGCCCTATGGGTTTTGGTAAATGCATAATGTAATCTCTAAAAATCCCCTTGCTTTCCCCCATTTATTCCTCCTTTCATCTCTATGTACTTGACAAACACTAATCTTTTTAGTGTCTCAATAGTTTTGCCTTTTTCAGAATGTCATATCGTTGGAATCACACATTGTGTAGCTTTTTAACTTAACAATATGCATTTAAGGTTCCATCAAGCCTTTTTGTGGCTTGATAGTTCATTTAATTTATTTATGTGTATATATAAATATACATTATTTATATGTGCATATCATATATATTCATTGTATTTTATTGATATTATGTTATTCATGTTAAAATATATATAATATATAAACATTTTATATAGTATAGATATATTATCATTTGTATAATTAAAATATATGAAACAAATATAAGTATTATATATTAAAATTTTGATCCATATCTTACATATTTATATTATATATGCATATATGCATTTATCATTAAGATATGGTACTCTATCCATTCACACATTAAAAGATATCTTGATTACTTCCAGTTTGAGGCAACTGTGAATAAAGCTGCTATAAATATTTGTGAGCAGCCTTTGTTGTTTTTGTGGACTTAAGTTTTCAACTCAAGTGGACAAATACCTAGGTCATATGGTAAGAGCATGTTTGGTTTTGTAAGAAACTGCCAAACTGTCACCTATTTGTGGTCAGAGAGTTTGAAATGTTGAAGCACTGGATATTATAACAGTAGGGTACATTTCTGGCTGGTCTACATTTATGTTTTTAAAACCTGCATCTGTCAACCCAAAGTATGCTTTCTTAATTTTTTAGATCAGATAATAGTTCTCAGGAGACTTTCAACAATTATTAAGATGTGTTTAAATTTTGAATATTCAGAGTGCGAATCTACAATTGAATACGATTACCAGCAATAAATCGGGTCTATGCTTACCTGCACAGATACAGAAAGTAATTCAATCTTCTTATATTCAGATTGCAAGAAAGTGTAATTCAGTCTTGAGATTTTAATTACTACAAGATCTCAAGTGTAAAGTGTAATTCTTATTATTTTTTTTAACAGAATGCAAAAGTCACAATGTGGCAGCAAATTCGAAGGGTTCTATTTTATGGTGAATTCAAATTTATGTCAAGTCTTTTAGAAAAAAATCACCATTGTTATTGTCAGTTTGAGGGTGTATTTGTTTATTTATTTTAGCCATTCTAGTAGGCATGTATTAGTATCTAATTATTATATATATTTGCAATTTCCAAATGAAAAATGATTTTTAGCATCTTTTCTTTTTTTTTTTTTAAGATTTTATTTATTTGACAGAGAGAGAGAGAGATCAAAAGTAAGCAGAGAGGCAGGCAGAGAAGGAGGGGGGGGGAAGCGGGCTTCCAAATGAGCAGAGAGATTGATGTGGGGCTCGATCCCAGCACCCTGAGATCATGACCTGAGCTGAAGGCAGAAACTTAACCCACTGAGCCACCCAGGTGCCCCTAGCATCTTTTCTTACACTGTTTGCCACCTGCTTATCTCCTTGATTGAGGTGTCCATCACTGCTCAATCTCTGTCCCTTTTCTTCAGCCACTTACACTACATTTTTCCTTTAGGAAAATACTCTTCCTCCCTTCTATAACTTTTTTGATGGAGTAATTCCATCTTTAATGTTCAAAGCATGCCTGGCATAGGGAACGAAGCGGTAGGCAAAGAATCAGGGATAATATATAACCCAACGCTGTCAACTATGACATTCTCATTGGAATTTATGTGAAAGAGAAGCTACCTTTCCATTGGACAGGAAACTAGGAAAAACAAAGTCACAAGGTGTTGCAGACATATGAGAAAATGTCTGCTGAGATGTCTACTTCCTGCCTCTCGGGGAAAATTGATGCAGAGGAGAACAGAGGCAGGACATGGACAGTGTACACACTAGGATATTATTAGAACCCCTGTATCCAGCTGTATTCTACTCATGCAATTTTAATTGTATATACCACTAAATTTCATACTATTTGCTCAATCCAGTTCATTGGATTTTTCTGTCAATTCTGAAAGCTGTTATTAACAGATACATTCAAACATAGGTGTCATTAGAAGGCCTAAAATTTTTCTGTCAGTCACAGTAGAACTTCCAGGAAGCTTCTCTCTTCCTATTCATCTAGCTATTCAAGCCAATGCTTATTTATTGAACATCTGCCATGTGTCAGATACTATTCAAGGGTTTGAGGACATACTGATGAAAAATTAAAAAAAAAAAGTCTCTGACTTCATGAAATGTCATTTTCATGGGGAAAAATAAAAACAGAAAAACAGACAGTATATGTCAACAGGTAAATAAACCAAAGACAAGTAAATCCCTTCTTTGGTGTAACCAGACTTTTGTGGGAAAACAAAACAAAACAAAACAAAAAACACCAAAGCTACCTGCTGATAAGAAATTCCACATTAAAAAAAAAAAATGTTAACAGCATTACCACCAAATTCTGAATCCAGGAATACAAAAGTGAGCCTATAGAGTGAGTTTAGAAAACCTCAGCTTTAAAAAGTAGTTGAACAAGCATGTCATGTTGTCCACAGAAGACACATTTCGAGAGTCACAGAACAAAAACACATAATAAAATGAAGCATAGGGTGTAGCAGGAAGCATCAAAAAAAGTGACTAAAAATAAATTCTCAGAAAAAACAGAAGACCTTTAATAAGGATAGCAATGGGTGGACACTGAGCCTTGCTAAAGGTATCTGTGTATACCTTGAAACTTAAGAAGATGCAAATATACTCAAAACAGAACTGTGGTGTTTGTCTGGTTCTTTGTGATGAGTTAGCACAATTCTCAATTGTAAGGAGATCATAGGAATAGTTAAATATGTTCAATACTCTCTGTACTATTTAACTCTTTAGAAATCAGTCATTTATTCACAATCTGTCACTGTTTTCTTACACCACTTTTATTATCATTATTAAAGACATCTGAAGGGATAGTTTTGAATATGTGTTCATTCATTCCTTCATTCCTTCATTCATCACATATTGACTGAGTGACTCTCTCAATTCTAGACTTGTCACAGATGATCTACAAGAAAGATGTCCTTACCCTCACTGAGATTATATCTTAATAGTAAAGCCTGCCAAAAAAAAAAAAGAAGACGTAAATTGATAGTCACATTTCTGGCAATGTTTCAAATGCATACTTAAAATGGCAGTATTTTAAAAATTAAGTACAGAACACTTAATGTATTTTGAAGAATATATCAAAGGTATGTTATGAAGAGCATCCTGTGAGGAGGTGGTATATGAGAGCTGAATGGAATAAGGGAAAGAGCCACGCACTGATCTGAGGAAGAATATTATCAATAGTCCAAAAATGGGAAATGTAAAGGTTCTTAGATATGAATGAGCTTGCTGCATTTTAATGTCAATGGGTGGCTTAGTGGCTTAAAGCCTCTGCCTTGGGCTCAGGTCATGATCCCAGGGTCCTGGGATCCAGGCCCGCATCTGGCTCTCTGCTCGGCAGGGAGCCTGCTTCCTTCTCTCTCTCTGCCTGCCTCTCTGCCTACTTGTGATCTCTGTCTGTCACATAAATAAAATCTTAAAAAAAAAAAAAAAAGAAAGAAAAACTTCTGAAAGAAGATGGGCATTGATATGGGTATTGATCAGATCACATGACACCTTCTACATTGTGGCTAAGCCATTGATTATATTTTGTTTAAAGTATCAAAATGCATTTGGGGTGTTTTAAGAGAAAGAGTAACATAATTTTGTATTTTATAAATTTTATTCTGATCTTTGAAATGGGTATGTAGTTAGGAAAATAAAAACCTAGGGTAAGGGGCGCCTGGGTAGCTCAGTGGGTTAAAGCCTCTGCCTTCGGCTCAGGTCATGATCCCAGGGTCCTGGGATCGAGCCCCGCATCGGGCTCTCTGCTCAGCGGGGAGCCTGCTTCCTCCCCTCTCTCTCTCTGCCTGCCTCTCTGCCTACTTGTGATCTATGTCTGTCAAATAAAGAAATAAAATCTTTAAAAAAAAAAAAAAAAAAAACCTAGGGTAAGACTAGGTTTACATAAATTACCCCCACTAAAGATGAGTATATATGTGGAATATTTCCAGTCTTATCTTTAGTTTCTAAATTTATATATCCTCTGTTACATGTACTCTGATAAATTTAATTGTTCTCAGTTCTTTAAAATACCTACCAACTTAACATGGTTACCAATTATAAATTTTACATGACAGTATTTTGCCTTGTTTTTAATAAGTTTAATGATTATTGTACCTACCTAAAAGACACTCTGTAAAATCCATTTGATATGTAATATCATATGATATCTAATCTGATAAATAATTATTCAAGTCCACTAAGAGAAGACAGAGAATCCCATAGACATGTTTCATGTGTTAATAAGCCTTAGCCAAATTGTTTTTCTCTGTGCGCTACAGTAGTAGAGATTTTTTTAATACATAATATTTAAATGGTCAGGGAAGGAACATATGCCTATTTAAATAATAGATAAAGGCAATAAGGTTAAATCTGAATGTAACAGTGATTCTTTTTTTCCTCATCTTCAATGAATTTGTGTCTTATTAAAGTATGGATGAAAGGATTAATGAATAAAGCTTTTCTTTTTCCAAAAGAAATTTGTATTTCCAAAAGAATACATTTTGTGAATATACTTAATCCTTGCTACTCTCATATCTGCTCTCTAACATTTTGCTAGCTTGCCCACCAATATTAAGATTTTGATAACTGCTTTGAGATGTTTGAACGGTGAGGTCTAATTAATCAGCAAAGTCAGGCTACTCACCCTAGTGAGAGTTGACAGTAGACTATATTAAACACCTTTTCAGGATTTTTATTGTGATGGTTTTAATAGGTGTTATTCCTACAGGATATCAAATCCCAAGCTCTAACATTTTTTTTTTCATGTAGTTCATTCATTTTTTTTCTTTTGATCAGATTATTAAGTCTTCTATAACTTTCCCTCCTCATTTTATGTGCCAGCACTTTTAACACATTTTAAAAGACACTATTGATGTGACTGCTCCCAAGTGTTCTATTCAACTGTAATTTTCATTTCCTTCTGGCATAAAGAGAGAATTTTTAAGAACTTTCTTTTTCTAGACCCCTCAAAAGCTGTTACACCTTTGTCCCATAAAAATAAGAAAAATGAGAAACCCTTTTTTTATTCATTTCCTCAATTATTATTATATGAAACCATTCTTTCATTTATTTTTTCTTCACTCCTACTCCATTTTAGTTACAATGGATTAAAACATCCTTGTTGTAACTATAATAAATCATTAGTAGAATGTGTTTTTTTTTTAACAACGACAGTCACACATCATGAATTTTAAGCATAATATCTCAGTATTTTTAAATCCTTATCAAAAGCCAGATAGCTCAATTATTGATGTCATACTGGATTTCCCCCCAAAGTAGACATTAGTGTTTTACTGAGGGCATGGGGCGTGTGTGTGTGTGGGAGGGGGTGGGTAGCTATAGGCAAGAAATCTCTCTTGGGGAAATAGTATGTACATTTTCTCAAAGCATACTTTGTCTTTTTCCCCCCAAATCCTAACATGCATGTATCAATCACTAACTAAAATTCAGACACTGCATGTCTTGGCCACACAGACCCTTAAATTGTTACTCTGGGCCCTTCCTTTACCTTCCAAGTCTTCAATCTTTGCTTCAATCATGTAAAGATAGCAGAATGTAAAAGGCAACTTTATGACAGTGATAGAAACAGTATGGCTAGACAAACTCGAGACAAATTTTTGGAGAAAAAAGTCAAGAAAAAGAAAAATTTCCTCAATATCCTAATGTGCATAAGAAAAGTCCTATATGAAAAAAAAAATGCTCACTTTTGTTGATAGTCTTAAATTCTGAAACTTCAAGAAATAAGTTTTCTCAACTTTCATTACAGTTTCCATACCTGTTAACTTAGATTCACAGGCAGACAAAATCCTGATGAATTCTGTCACTTTTATTTTTCAAAGGTTTTCCCTATTTATTTATTAATTCATGCATGAATTGGGGAGGGGCAGAAGAAGAAGGAGAGAGAGAATTTCAAGCAGTCTCTGTGAGCATGGAGCCTGATATAGGTCTAGATCTCATGACCCTGAGATCATGACCTGAGCCGAAATCAAGAATCAGATGTCCCATCGACTGAGCCACCCAGGGGCCCCAATTCTGTCACTTTTAAACTCACAGGACTTGGCAGTTTAGTATCAATCTTAGCATGAAATTACAGGTGTACAACATGAATGTGATGATTTTTCCTTAACACAGTGAAGGATTCAAGAAGATCATTCTTAAATTGGCTCACAATTTAATTTATGCAAATGCCGAGAGTCAATTACTTAAAATATCTCTTTCGTCTTTTTTGCAGAATAAAAAAATTTATTGTTAAAACTTTATTTTAAATAATTCATGCAAAGCAATACTAACAGTGTTCAATTTATATAAAATTATTTTTAAAATTATTTATTTTTAAATCTTTTTCTTAACATCTTAATTTTATTTTATTTTTTTCAGTGTTCCAAGATTCATTGTTTATGTACCACACCCAGTGTTCCATGCAATACGTGCCCTCTTTAATACACACTACCAGGCTTATCCATCACCTCCAACCCCCTCCCCTCCAAAACCCTCAGTTTGTTTCTGAGTCCACAGTCACTCATGTTTTGTCTCCTCCTCCGATTTACCCCAATTCACTTTTCCTTTCCTTCTCCTAATGTCCTCCATGTTATTCCTTATGCTCCACAAGTAACTGAAACCCTATGATAATTGACTTTCTCTGCTTGACTTATTTCACTCAGCATAATCTCCCCTTCCTGTCCATGTTGGGTATTCATCTTTTCTGATGGATGCATAATATTCCATTGTATATATGGACCATATTTTCTTGATCCATTCGTCTGTTGAAGGGCATCTTGGTTCTTTCCACAGTTGGGCGACTGTGGCCATTGCTGCTATGAACACTGGGATACAGATGGCCCTTCTTTTCACTACTTTTGTATCTTTGGGGTAAATATCCAGTAGTGCAATTGCAGGGTCATAGGGTAGATCTACTTTTAATTTGTTGAGGCATCTCCACATTGTTTTCCAAAGTGGCTGCACCAACTGGCATTCCCACCAATAGTGTAAGAGGGTTCCCCTTTCTCCACATCCTCTTCAACATTTGTTGTTTCCTGTCCTGTTAATTTTGGTCATTCTTACTGGTGTAAGGTGGTATCTCAGTGTGGTTTTGTTTGGAATTTCCCTGATGGCTAATGATGATGAATATTTTTTCATGTGTTTGTTAGCCATTTGTGTGTCTTCTTTGGAGACGTGTTGGTTTATGTCTTCTGCCCATTTTTTGACATGATTATCTTTTTTGGAGGGTGTTGAGTTTGAGGAGTTCTTTATAGATCTTGGATATCAGCCCTTTGTCTGTAGTGTCATTTGTGAATACCTTCTCCCATTGTAAAGGTTGCTTCTTTGTTTTGTTGACTGTTTCCTTTGTTGATCTTGAAGTTCCAAAAGTTCATTTTCGCTTTTGTTTCCTTTGCTCTTGGAGATGTGCCTTGAAGGAAGTTGCTGTGGCCAATGTCAAAGAAGTTACTGCCTATGTTCTCCTCTAGGATTTTGATATATCCCTGCCTCACATTGAGGTCTTTCATCCATTTCGAGTTTGTATATGGTGTGAGAGAATGGCCAAGTTTCATTCTTCTATACATAGCTGTCCAATTTCCCCAGCACCATTTATTGAAGTAACTGTCTTTTTTCCACTGGATATTTTTTTTTGATTTGTTGAAGATTATTTGACCATAGAGTTGAGGATCCATATGTGGGTTCTGTACTCTGCTCCCTGGTCTATGTGCCTGTTTTTGTGTCAGTACCATGCTGTCTTGGTGATCACAGCTTTGTAGTAAAACTTGAAATCAGGCAACGTGATACATCCAGCTTTGTTTTTCTTTTTCACTATTTCCTTAGTGATTCAGACTCTTTTCTGGTTCCAAACAAATTACTAGAACTCATACAGCAAGTATGTGGCAGGATATAGTAATGTAACAGGATACAAAATCAATGCACAGAAATCATTTGCTTTCTTATACACTAACAATGAAAATATAGAAAGGGAAATTAGAGAATTGATTCCATTTACTATAGCACCAAGAACCATAATATACCTTGGAATAAAGCTAACCAAAGAGGTAAAGGATCTGTACCCAAGGAACTACAGAACATTCATGAAAGAAATTGAGAAAGACAAAAAAGATGGAAAAGCATTGCATGCTTATGGATTGGAAAAATAAACATTGTTAAAATGTCTGTACTGCCCAGACCAATCTATACTTTCAATGCCATCCCAATCAAAATTCCACCAGCATTTTTAAATCTTTTTTTTTTTTTTAAGATTTTTATTTGATTGTTTGTTTGTTTATCAGAGAGAGAGAGAGAGAGTACAAGCAGGGGGAGCAGCAGGCAGAGGGAGAAGCAGGATCCCTGCTGGGCAGGGAGTCCAATATGGGACTCCATACCAGGACCCAGGGATCATGATTTCAGCATAAGGCAAACACTTAACCAACTGAGCCACCCGGCTCCTAAAGTTCTTTTTATTTTAAAGAGGTGAGGACACGTTTAGTATTCACAGAAACTCAGACCAGTGAAGGATGACTATATGTTAGTCTTAGAAAACCAAAGATCACAAAAAACCCCATGAATAACACACACATTTTCACCCCATAAAAAAATAATGACTTGAGTGTTAATATCAATATTAACATACCTGCTTATTTAATTTGATATTTCATGTAAAAATCACTGGATGCTCAGCCAGTCAAGTATTGTGACATATCAGTATACATGGATGGCAGTGTTTGGAAAAGTTATTGTTCTATTGTTATAAATGTGGAACAATAAAGATTAAAAATATTATTATACATATTATAATTTCATTTAAACATGTATATAAGTACATATAGCTTTTATTTTTCAATTTATACTTGAATAACTTAATTCCCATCTCCTATTACAAATTTATTATATGTCTATTACAATAATAGGCAGTTGGGTGATATTGTCCTTTAAAAAACTTGATATATAGGGGAGGAGTCAAGATGGCGGAGAAGTAGCAGGCTGAGACGATATCGGGTAGCAGGAGATCAGCTAGATAGCTTATCTAACCATTGTGAACACCTACAAATCCAACGGGAAATCAAAGAGAAGAAGAGCAACAATTCTAGAAACAGAAAATCGATCACTTTCTGAAAGGTAGCACCTGCGGAGAAGTGAATCCAAAGCGATGGGAAAATAGACCCCGGGGGGAGGGGCTGGCCCCGGCAAGCGGCGGAGCAACGGAGCACAAAATTGGGACTTTTAAATGTCTGCTCCACTGGGAGACATCGCTCCAGAGGCTAAACCGGGGGAAACCCAGGCGGAGTCAGCATAACCCCAGGTCCCACGGGGTCACAGAAGGACTGGAGGTGTCTGAGTGCCACAGAGCTCGCAGGTATTAGAGCGGGGAAGCCGGCTACAGCGACAAAGCCGAGGAAGTGAGCTCTCAGCCTGGGGTTACCTTGTGCCGGTCGCAGGCTGGGTGGGCTTGGAGCGCAGCCAGAGGCCACGGAGACAGAAGTGACCAGGCGCTTTTCTCCAGGTTCCAGCAATTGACTGCTTTCCTCAAGGCACGACTGCAGGCCAGGGAGGCGGGGCAGTTGGGCGCTTTTCTCTAAGGGCGCACTGAGGAGCGGAACCCCAGGCTCTCGGCTCCTCTGGGCCGGACATTGGGAGCCGCCATCTTCATTCCCGTCCTCCGGAACTCTATGGAAAGCGCTCAGGGAACAAAAGATCCCTAAAGCAAACCCGAGCGGATTACTTAGCCCGGCCCCTGGCAAAGTCAGTGCAATTCTGCCTGCGGCAAAGACACTTGAGAATCACCACAACAGGCCCCTCCCCCGGAAGATCAACAAGAAACCCAGCCAAGACCAACTTCACTCACCAAGAACAGCGGAATTCCACAGCAGGAGAAAGCAAATCTTATCTGGACAAAATGACAAGACGGAAAAACTCACCTCAAAAAAAAGAACAAGAGGCCGTACTGAAGGCTGGAGACCTAATCAATACAGACATTGGTAACATGACAGATCTAGAGTTCAGAATGACGATTCTCAAGGTTCTAGCCGGGCTCGAAAAAGGCATAGAAGATATTAGAGAAACCCTCTCCGGAGAGATAAAAGCCCTTGCTGGAGAAATAAAAGAACTAAAATCTAACCAAGTTGAAATGAAAAAAGCTATTAATGAGGTGCAATCAAAAATGGAAGCTCTCACTGCTAGGATAAATAAGGCAGAAGAAAGAATTAGTGACATAGAATACCAAATGACAGAGAATAAAGAAGCTGAGCAAAAGAGAGACAAATACTGGACCACAAGGAGAGAATTCGAGAGATAAGCGACACCATAAGACGACACAACATTAGAATAATTGGGATTCCAGAAGAAGAAGAAAGAGAGAGGGGAGCAGAAGGTATATTGGAGACAATTATTGGAGAGAATTTCCCTAATATGGCAAAGGGAACAGACATCAAAATCCAGGAAATGCTAAGAACGCCTCTCAAAATCAATAAAAATAGGTCCACACCTCGTCACCTGATAGTAAAATTTACAAGTCTTAGCGACAAAGAGAAAATCCTGAAAGCAGCCCGGGAAAAGAAGTCTGTAACATACAGGGGTAAAACATTAGATTGGCAACGGACATATCCACAGAGACCTGGCAGGCCAGAAAGAACTGGCATGAGATATTCAGAGCACTAAACGAGAAAAACATGCAGCCAAGAATACAATATCCGGGTAAGCTATCATTGAAAATAGAAGGAGAGATAAAGAGCTTCCAGGACAAACAAAAGCTGAAAGAATTTACATAAACCAAACCAGCTCTACAGGAAATATTGAAAGTGGTCCTCTAAGCAAAGAGAGACCCTAAAAGTAGTAGATCAGAAAGAAACAGAGACAATATACAGTAACAGTCACCTTACAGGCAATACAATGGCAATAAATTCATATCTCTCAATAGTTACCCTGAATGTTAATGGGCTAAATGCCCCAATCAAAAGACACAGCATATCAGAATGGATAAAAAAAACAAAACCCATCCATATGCTGCCTACAAGAAACTCATTTTAGACCCGAAGACACCTCCAGATTTAAAGTGAGGGGGTGGAAAACAATGTACCATGCTAATGGACATCAGAAGAAAGCTGGGGTGGCAATCCTTATATCAGATCAATTAGATTTTAAGCCAAAGACTATAATAAGAGATGATGAAGGACACTATATCATACTCAAAGGGTCTGTCCAACAAGAAGACCTAACAATCTTAAATAACTATGCCCCTAACATGGGAGCAGCCAACCATATAAACCAATTAATAACAAAATCAAAGAAATACATTGACAGTAATACAATAATAGCAGGGGACTTTAACACCCCCCTCACTAAAATGGACAGATCATCTAAGCAAAAGATCAACAAGGAAATAAAGGCCCTAAATGACACACTGGACCAGATGGACATCACAGATCTATTCAGAACATTCCATCCCAAAGCAACAGAATATACATTCTTCTCTAGTGCACATGGAATATTCTCCAGAATAGACCACATCCTGGGTCATAAATCAGGTCTCAATCAGTACCAAAAGATTGAGATCATTCCCTGCATAGTTTCAGACCACAATGCTCTGAAGCTAGAACTCAATCACAAGAGGAAATTTGGAAAGAACGCAAATACGTGGAGACTAAACAGCATCCTTCTAAAAAATGAATGGGTCAACCAGGAAATTAAAGAAGAACTGAAAAAAATCATGGAAACAAATGATAATGAAAACACAACGGTTCAAAATCTGTGGGACACAACAAAGGCAGTCCTGAGAGGAAAATATATAGCGGCACAAGCCTTTCTCAAGAAACAAGAAAGGTCTCAAATACACAACCTAGCCCTACACCTAAAGGAGCTGGAGAAAGAACAACAAAGAAAGCCTAAACCCAGTAGGAGAAGAGAAATCATAAAGATCAGAGCAGAAATCAATGAAATAGAAACTAAAAAAACAATAGAACAAATCAACAAAACTAGGAGCTGGTTCTTTGAAAGAATTAATAAGATTGACAAACCCCTGGCCAGACTTATCCAAAAGAAAGGAGAAAGGACCCAAATAAATAAAATCATGAATGAAAGAGGAGAGATCACAACCAACACCAAAGAAATACAAACAATTATAAGAACATATTACGAGCAACTCTACGCCAACAAATTTGACAATCTGGAAGCAATGGATACATTTCTAGAGACATATAAACTACCACAACTGAACCAGGAAGAAATAGATAACTTGAACAGACCCATAACCAGTAAGGAGATTGAAACAGTCATCAAAAATCTCCAAACAAACAAAAATCCAGGACTAGACGGCTTTCCAGGTGAATTCTACCAAACATTTAAAGAAGAACTAATTCCTATTCTCCTGAAACTGTTCCAAAAAATAGAAATGGAAGGAAAACTGCCAAAGTCATTCTATGAGGCCATCATCACCTTGATCCCAAAACCAGACAAGGATCCCACCAAAAAAGAGAATTACAGACCAATATCCTTGATGAACACAGATGCAAAAATTCTCACCAAAATACTGGCCAATAGGATCCAACAGTACATTAAAAGGATTATTCACCACGACCAAGTGGGATTTATTCCAGGGCTGCAAGGTTGGTTCAACACACACAAATCAGTCGACGTGATACAATACATTAATAAAAGAAAAAACAAGAACCATATGATACTCTCAATAGATGCTGAAAAAGCATTTGACAAAGTGCAGCATCCCTTCCTGATTAAAACTCTTCAAAGTGTAGGAATAGAGGGCACATACCTCAATATTATCAAATCCATCTATGATAAACCCACCGCAAATACCATTCTCAATGGAGAAAAACTGAAAGTTTTTCTGCTAAGGTCAGGAACACAGCAGGGATGTCCGTTATCACCACTGCTGTTCAACATAGTACTAGAAGTCCTAGCCTCAGCAATCAGACAACAAGAAGAAATTAAAGGCATCCAAATCGGCAAAGAAGAAGTCAAACTATCACTCTTTGCAGATGATATGATACTATATGTGGAAAACCCAAAAGGCTCCACTCCAAAACTGCTAGAACTTATACAGGAATTCAGTAAAGTGTCAGGATATAAAGTCAATGCACAGAAATCAGTCGCATTTCTTTACACTAACAAAAAGACAGAAGAAAGAGAAATTGAAGAGTCAGTCCCATTTACAATCTCACCCAAAACCATAAGATACCGAGGAATAAATCTAACCAAAGAGGCAAAGAATCTGTACTCAGAAAACTATAAAATACTCATGAAAGAAATTGAGGAAGACACAAAGAAATGGAAAAATATTCCATGCTCCTGGATTGGAAGAACAAATATTGTGAAAATGTCTATTCTACCTAAAGCAATCTACACATTTAATGCAATCCCTATCAAAATCCCATCCATTTTTTTTAAAGAAATAGAACAAATAATCCTAAAATTCATATGGAACCAGAAAAGACCTCGAATAGCCAGTGGAATATTGAAAAAGAAAGCCAAAGTCGGTGGCATCACAATTCCAGACTTCAAGCTCTATTACAAAGCTGTCATCATCAAGACAGTATGGTACTGGCACAAAAACAGACATATAGACCAATGGAACAGAATAGAGAGCCCAGAAATAGACCCTCAACTCTATGGTCAACTAATCTTCGACAAAGCAGGAAAGAATATCCAATGGAAAAAAGACAGCCTCTTCAACAAATGGTGCTGGGAAAATTGGACAGCCACATGCAGAAAAATGAAATTGGAGTATTTCCTTACACCACACATGAAAATAGACTCAAAATGGATGAAGGACCTCAATGTGAGAAAGGAAACTATCAAAATCCTTGAGGAGAATGCAGGCAGCAACCTCTTTGACCTCAACCACAGCAACTTCTTCCTAGGAACATCGCCAAAGGCAACAGAAGCAAGGGCAAACATGAACTATTGGGATTTCATCAAGATCAAAAGCTTTTGCACAGCAAAGGAAACAGTTAACAAAACCAAAAGACAACTGACAGAATGGGAGAAGATATTTGCAAACGACATATCAGATAAAGGGCTAGTATCCAAAATCTATAAAGAGCTTATCAAACTCAATACCCAAAGAACAAATAATCCAGTCAAGAAATGGGCAGAGGACATGAACAGACATTTCTGCAAAGAAGACATCCAGATGGCCAACAGACACATGAAAAAGTGCTCCACATCACTTGGCATCAGGGAAATACAAATCAAAACCACAATGAGATACCACCTCACACCAGTCAGAATGGCTAAAATTAACAAGTCAAGAAATGACAGATGCTGGCGAGGATGTGGAAAGAGGGGAACCCTCCTACACTGCTGGTGGGAATGCAAGCTGGTGCAACCACTCTGGAATACAGTGTGGAGGTTCCTCAAAAAACTGAATATAGAGCTACCCTACGACCCAGCAATTGCACTACTGGGTATATATCCTAAAGATACAAACATGGTGCTCCGAAGGGGCACGTCCACCCGAATGTTTAAAGCAGCAATGTCCACAATAGCCAAACTGTGGAAAGAGCCTAGATGTCCATCAACAGATGAATGGATAAAGAAGATGTGGTATATATACACAATGGAATACTATGCAGCCATCAAAAGACATGAAATCTTGCCATTTGGGACGACATGGATGGAACTAGAGGGTATCATGCTTAACGAAATAAGTCAATCGGAGAAAGACAACTATCATATGATCTCTTTGATATGAGGAAGTGGAGATGCAATGCGGGGGGGTTGGGGAGAGGTAGGAAAAGAAAAAATGAAAAGATGGATCGGGAGGGAGACGAACCATAAAAGACTCAATCTCAAAAAACAGACTGAGGGTTGCTGGGGGGAGGGGGGACGGGAGAGGCTGGTGGGGAAATGGACATTGGGGAGGGTATGGGCTATGATGAGTGCTGTGAAATGTATAAACCTGGCGATTCACAGACCTGTACCCCTGGGGATAAAAATATATTATATGTTTATTAAAATTAAAAAAAACAACTTGATATATAAAAATTCACTTTATAATAAATTAAGAAAAAAATGATCATTTTGCTAAGTAATTTTCATTTTATATGCTATGTTCTTTTACATTGTAGCTCCTTTAAAATTAAAAATATTTTTTAACATATATATTATTATCATAGATAATTTTGGTGGACAATAAAATCTATCTCTAATGAAACTTCATATATAATAGGTACTGAGTCAGAAATACCTGAACTTCGTGTGTTTACCTAGTGATGCTGCTACCAGTCACAGAGGTTCTGTGATCAGGAAAAAGACCCTTGAGTGACCTCTTTTAAAAATATGAATACAAAGCACACAAGCCACATTTATGTTGAAAGAGGAGTATAATCAAAATTAGTGAATATGTGAAGGAAAAAAAGAAGAAGAAAACCCCCACAAAACACTGATTCCTCTGTTGATGTGAGACACTGAGGATGTACAGGTGGGTAAGAATGAAAGGCATAACCTTTACCACTGATGTTCAAAAGGAGAACACCCTGATGAAGTGGACTAGTGGTGTCCTGGTTGAGATTTATTGACTGTAGAGGACACTGAACCTTTAAAACATAACCAAGCAGAAGAGGAGGAAAGGACAGGTTTGTGAGAGACTTTCCTTTTTGATCCAGAATGTGGCTGAGACGGAAAGTTTCCGTTTTCTGCTTTTGGACAATGTTTTAACCTGTGATGTTGGCATATGAACTCTGAAATTAGAGCCCAACATGTGCAGACCTGAGATAAGTTCAAAAAATCAAAATTCCAAACTCCTGAGTGTGTATAAAAGACACAGATTCTGTGATAGAAGAGTAGAAAAAAAGACTTGAGTGTCTTGAGGAGAACATGTACTTAAGTGGCCCAAGAAAATTACAAGAAACCAGCCAAGTCATACCCTACGAATGCTCACTGATACCATTAATAATAACAATCTTTTCCTTCTTTATTCCTAGCTGTCAGTGACAAGAGGAAGTAATGAGACTATGCTGATATCCAGGATAGGAAAAATGAGAACAGTAGAATGACAAAAACAAAGGAATTCAGGTTAAGCACTTTGGTAAGAAGATACATCCTTGACATAGCTAAAGGCTCTAGCTCAAATTGATCCACTCACTTTAATTTGATTTGAAATAAGGGTGGAATAGAGGCTGCTTTCTATTAATTTAAGAGTTTGTTCCTTCTGACCTTTTCTTAAGAAGAGGGTCAGGAGATTGGGTTATAAATGGGGTTGATGTCTTGGCCTCCTCCAAAAGCCACAGTGTAATAACTTTTTTTTTTTTTTTCCTTGTCAGGGCCCTTGGTTTCAGGTCTCAGAGAGCAGTGGAATCCTTTGGGCTGGGAGGTGAGGAGGACTGGGGAGGATAGGGTGACAAGAGGCTTTGAGTAACAAAACATTTTCTGTATCCACAAGTAAATTTTCTAAATATTTAAGATAACCTGGGGTCAAATATAGTAATCTTCTCCTCCCTATTGTTTGCTGTATCATGTCTGGATGTCCAAATAATATATTTATTTGTTTGTTTGTTTGTTGTGGTATTCTGATGTTGAAATAATTAGAATTACATAGAAAGGGCATGGCATAATATTTCTTTCATATATTTATTGATATGTGGAGATGAAACTCACTTCCATGCCTGCTACTTCCTGTGGAGGTAGACACAGCCCTGACAAATTTACACAGGAGTCGGTGTGCATATTTACCATGGAACTAATGAACAAAACTGTTGCTATGCTGTACACTAGCTGTTTCTGAGCTATGGAGATTGTGCCAATGTGTCATGTAAATGTTTCCACTTGTTAAAATTTTTAAAGGCCAAAACATGTGCTGTATTATTCAAGCATATTTTTCCCCGGGATTTGAAAGTAATTTTGACATAAATTTAATTAAACCCCCAAATCCTACTCTTATGTTTTCTAGACTGTCATCACAGCTAAATGCCATAGTTATTATTCTGAATACTGGAAAACACATCCTATACCAACCTACAGGTTCCTTTGTGTTTCACTAAAAGTGCAGTAGATGAGGACCTGTTTTTTGAGTGAAAATTAAACAATAGTCATTTTTTCTTATATAATTAATTTATGCACATGTGTTTGTTTTGGAAATATGTAAATGTGGGGATACACAAATGATGAGTTTTGATAAGAAATAAAAACTCCACCTCAAACCTAGAGTTCTAGAGTTAATATTCTATGCTTGTTTGGGAGCAGATAAAGGTCTAACGACCAGAGATAAAATATCAATAAATAGCCCCAAATGTCTTTGTCCTCCTTGGAATATTCCCTTAGTCAAAATATGCCATGTACTACATATGCAGCATTAGGTTCTCTGCGTTTTTATAGGCACCCATTAAGCTCAGGGTATACTATATTACTACACCTTACTTGATATCGTCACTTATCTGAAAGTAGAGTGAATGGTCAGTATCTCCTAGGTTGTTAGAGCAAACTTGGGCTGAAGATGTAAATGCTTATAAAGAAACACTGTCTGCCAATTAGAACATTATGCAGTAACTTCGGAAGCTGCAGGAGTTAACATACAGGATGAGAAGGCAAAACTAGCTCTCCACACATTGCTTCTGAGTTCTAACTTCCCTGACACTGTTTTTCTAAATTTGATTCTTATTTCTTGTTGGATACATTTCTCAGGGATCCCTGATCTCTCTTTTAACTTGGACTTCATACTCAATAAACTGCCAAGAAAAACAAAACAAACAAACAAAAAAAACTAAATGTCCGTAGACAATTGAATGTAATGTGGCACATATACTCTATGAGGGGAAAAAAAAAACCGTTCACTTAAACAAAAGGCAGATGGGATTGTTTTGACACAGAATAATTTCATGTACTTGAATATTAGGTATAGATGTTAATCTAACCTCATGCGTCCAGAAATGATGGAAATCTCCATTGATCATTAATTGGTTTGTCTAGCTACTCATCCCACCCAAGCAGCAAAAGTAACAACTTTGTCATCTACATTTTGGACACAGCATTAAGAGCGGGTCTGCCACAGGATTACATGTCAATACACAATCACTGTGAGTGGCTAAAAAAATCATGTTTGCTCATACATACCAATTCATGGTGTACATATACATATATTTCATTTCTACAGATATTTTATATTAATTATCTGAAGTCTTTTGACAAGTATGTAACATTTTGAGCATTTATAAAAATCAAGCACATGTAATATTGTTTCTTTCAATTAATTACACTAATGATCAATTAAATTCATCAAATGCTCATGCATCTTTCTGAATTTTTAATAACACTTTCATCTTCTTTTAGGAAAAAAAAATTCAAAAATGAATTTAATGTCAGCAACCCCAGAAATATCCACATTAAATTAGTCTATATTCCAACATTATTGGCAGCTTGAATGGTTAAAGCATATAAAAAATTGAATATGTTCAAATGTAGAAACATTATGTAGAAAATTTTGAGCTGCCTCAAATTTTCAAATGATTTGCTTAGCTAAACAAAGCAGTTCCCACCGTCAAAAACATTGACTTACAGAATTAATAATAAAGTGATCTTATGTTAGATATGTTTCAAGGTAATTTCCCATCCACACTCTATTTCGGAGAATTACCTTCCAATTGTGCCTCTTTTTTCCAAAAATATCTATTTATATCTATATAGATATAAATATAGATATAGATGATATAAATAGATACAGTTGTAAATATCTTGTTTTCATGCCCATCACAGTGACTGCTAATTGATCAGAGAGGTAGAGAGTCATTGAAATAAAATAGCTATTATAGGCCTATATGCTTTCCAAAGATCGTGGAAGGGTATGACTTCGCTAACTAGTTTAAACAGATTCCATTACTGGAAATTTTGACCAAGAGGCACAGATGTAAACTGAATGTTAGCATAAGGAATTTAAGCCAAAATATGTGATACAATTTCCAGAATGTAGAAGTGGTTGGGGAATTCATTCTTGTCTATATTCAAGCTGAGGCAAAAGATACCCACCAGGAGATTTCTGGATACTAGAGGAGGTATACAAAAAAAAGCAGAGATAACATAATCATACTGCCCCTGAAATATATGGAAAATATGATTTTGGATTCTTATGTGTAATTCTTTCCTGGGTGGAAAAAATCCTGATTAAACCTAATTTTTCATCTGTTCAATGCCTTAATCTAAGCAGCTGACTATATTTGTAGAAAAATACACAACCACAGAAGACTACTCTCTTTAAATTTATGAGCAGAGATATACAGTTCTTCAAAACTGCTGGAAATCCTACCATATTTCCTTAATTTTTTCTCCCGTTGTCTTTATTTTTTTCACTAACTCTTTTGTTTGTTTTTCTCAAATCTCCAAAACCTTTTCCTCTGTCACTTTCAACTGATGCTTCATTTCTTATTTCATATAAGAAATATATGAAATATATTTGAAATAAGTAAAATATATAAGACATAATGTATTCTTATCTGGTTGCATCTGTACATTTGAATGTATGTGCATATATACATATGCAACCAAATAAGAACAATTTTTACATCATAAAATAGGTCCATCTACCTGCACCTAAAAGTACTTAGTTTTCCAATCCTTGTCTATTTAATGGATGAAGAATCCAAGCTCTCATCTAAAGTCAAATATAACCTTTGTCCATTGGAGCCCATTCTCTCTGGCCTATTCAATGCTTCGTTGTGACAGCTACCTCCACTTTCTCTTGCTCTATAAAATTTCTCCCTTTCTGTTCCCTTATCCCCATCCACACGTCTCTCTCTCCTGATCACTATATGTATCTACTCCTCTTTAGAGCTTTCTGAAAAATGCTTGCTATCTTACTTCCTCGGCTCCTATTTTCTCTTACAGACTCTCTTAACCAAGTTAACTAAATCAATGGTCATTTCCTAATTTCCATCATACCTGATTTCACCAACATTAATTCAGCTAATTATTCTGTCCTCCATGAAACACTTTCTTAATTGGTTTCTATATATCTATACTCTCCTGATTTCCCACCCCTGTCATTGCAGACTATGTATATGTCTGGTTTACCTGTCTTTCTCCATCTCCTGACCTCTGAAGGTTGATGTACAATAGACTTCCATCCCTGCACTCTTTGCTTCCCAATGTGCACTCCTTCTCTAGTTTATCTCAACTACTGAGTCCTTTGCCTTTCTCTTTATTAGTATACTAATAAGTCCTATATGTACATATCTTCCTCCAAATTTTCCTTTGATTTCCTGACTCATATTCCACTGCATAAATGACATTTTCCTTGCTTGTCTAAAAGGGATTTAAATTTAACTAACCTTAAATGCATATGTATGTGTATATATTTTCCCCTCACATCCACTTTCAAAAGTGTGAGTCCCCCAGTGTTTCACATTTCCATAAATGACTCCTCAAATTTTCTTTTTTAGGTTAGCTTATTTTTTCTTAATTCCCATAAACTCCATGTCCACTTCACAGCAAAATATGTCAGATAGCCAGACATCTTTGTACTGCCAATGGCACTTCGTTCATCTTGATTCAAACTACCCTCATCCATCTCTCTTTTGGGTAACTACAACTAGATACTAATTGCTCGCTTAACTTAAACCTTATTTTTCTGTACTAATGAAATCTCATCCAACATCTCTTCACCTGTCATCAAGAGGGAAAAAAAATACTGACAAAATGTAATCACAACTCATGCCTAGATTTTGGTGGGAGACTTTTAGAGAGACATTCTACAAATCAATGGAAATTCATATATTGATCAAAGAAACATATAGAAACAAGTCTTTAAAGTGATTATCACATAGAGGAACACACAAAATGCTTCACATTTGTCTGAGTACACACCACCCTCTATTGTAACCATGAGGTTGCTAAGTAATTTATAGCCAGAAGATGTGGTGTCATGAGCTAAAAACAAACTGCATATTACCCGCATTAAATTAATTATATTTTTTATTAATTGAAATTCCTTATACTTTCCTTAACCAGTTATCAAAAGAGCAACATCATTAATTACCTATGCCTTACATTGTGCTGGAAAATGCCAAATCTCCTTTATTCAATGTGATTCCCTCCAAATATTTTTTCACGTAATTATCTGGATGATAATCATAGGCAAAGCTTCTCAATTTTCCCATTTGTTTTAAAATTTTCATTATTAATAGGTTTTTCAAACGTCCTCTAAAGTACCTAAAGACAGCCCTCAGAAAGGATTTTATTTATTTATTTATCTTTCTTTTTATCTATTTATCTATTTATTTATGAGAGAGAGAGAGTATGCAGGGGAGGGACAAAGGGAGAGGGAGAGAAAGAATCCTAACCAGACTCCACATCCAGTGCAAAGCATAATACAGGGCTTGATCTTATGACCCTGAGATCATGACCTGAGCAAAAATCAGGAGTTGGACACTTAGCTGGCAGAGCCACCCAGGCACCACCCACTCAGAAAGGATTTTAAAAGTGAAATATAAATCAGCCTAATAGAGAAAATTTTTCAGTTGCATTTTCTAGAACATTTTATTCCCAATTATATACGCTGAATGTAATCAATGGAAAGTTTTCCATCATCCTATTTTGCAAAGAAATTTCAAAGAGAAGATTTTTTACTGCATTAAAAAAAATGGTTGTAAAAAATATTCTTCACCTGGTAAGGTACAGAAATGTCACATTCTGCATTTGAAAATACGATACTGAGAAAATAAACCTTATAAGTGAAGGTGTCAGTGACTGGTAGTGACTGATAAAATATTTCAACAGTGTCAAGATAGAAGAAAAATTATTTGAACTCATAAAAGGTATAAAATGTTCTCATTTTTTGTCATTATTGAATATTGTGCTTATAGCTACTAATGGAATGTTCATACAATCATAGAAAACATGTTCTTATCTGGTTGCATAACATTGTCACCTATCTAATAGATATTCTATTTATAGCATAAGATAAACAAAATCAGCCTAAATAAAATCTGTGAGGAAGGTTATTATAAGAGAGCTCTTCAAATGTCAACCAAGAAATTAATAATAAATATATTTCTATACTCAAGTTAGTTATTTTTTCTTTAAGTAGTCTTACCTACAATCAGAAATTTACTACCATAATTAACCTGCTATAACCTGGCAAATTCAATAATGTAGTAATTTAACCAGAGTCTTTTGATGCAAGATTATAAACTAATATAAACCTAAAAGAAAATATATGTGGCTTTACAGATTCAAATTTGAGAATTTGTCGCAATCAAATGTTCACAGTTATTGTATAAAAGTTACAGCCTTAAATAATTATTATCTGTTACTATGTTCTTCAGTTGGCTAAGAACTATATCAAACGTGTGACTTAATCAATCCTTCAAAATACCACAGTGAGCAAGAATATTTCTAAATAATGCCACATGTTCATGGAAATCACTATTAAAAATAAAGTTTTAAAAATCTTAGACAAGTAAGACATCATGGTATATATTTCAGCAGAATATTTGGAGCATACATGCACTAAAGAAGACAGAATCCCTTGGTTCTTAACAAAGTAGCATTAACTTGCTATGGAAGTGTTTTGCAGGCCATTTTTAAAGTCTTAATCTTGCCTTCTTTATAGTACACTGGCTTGTTATTATGATGAAACAATAAAAGACACTAATAATAATAAACACTGTGAAAGTGTTTTGAAATAAATAATAATCAAATTACTATTATTATCACCTGTATTCTATCTCTCTCTTTCTTTCTGGTAATATTTTTTAATGTATTTGTTAAGTAGTCGATATCCAAATCTCTTTCTTTTAGATCATTTTCATATTATATGTAAAATCTATCATTTATCCACTATCTATCTATAAATGGAAGGCAAGCCCATATAATACATAATGTCTACAGAGTCCTTTATAGAATTTTCAAAAATCAGAGGAGAAATAAACATTTGGTATTATTTTAACAACTAATGGTAACTTTCTGAGTGTACACATTACAATGATTTCTACAGATATCATGAGCAATGCACAGAATTCTATATTTCACATTTTGACTAGAGCAGCAACAAAACTATATTGTTAACTTTAATTAAATGTTAAATGTGAGATAAATTTTGAAAGTGAAATACAACTCAGTCAATTTCATAACACCAAATTCAGAAAGTTTTACTGTAAATCTACCCCAATTCCGGGGATTAATCAAATTGGTTTTGATGTTGTCTGTACTGAGGGCATTCAAGACATCTAGAGCGTCTGTGTGTATGTTACGGTCTTAAAGAGAGCACATTTGTAGTTCTCCAATTTATTAATTTCACTACCATCCTGCAGTTTCACTTGGCTAATACTGCCCAAAACCCAGACCAAAGCAAACAAACACATATCTAGGTGTTACTCTCCATAGTTTAAATATTTATCAAGATTACTATTTTTCATGAAATGGCATAAAATACAAACATAAAATAGAAACTTTACAAAGCCTTCCTTCAAAAAAAGAAAAGGTAATCTAAAATCCCATGTGTTTTAACAAAATAATTACAGTTATATTTTAAAATAGCATTGTATCATTGGCAGCCTAGTTTTCTAGCTCAAGTTCTTCAATCCTATCTTAAAAAAAAAAAAAAATCAGGTAAAAGAACCAATTAAAAAATGGAATATGAATGTCTCTCCAGATCATACCAAAGAAAAAGAACACAATGTCAGATCTCATTCAAATAGTGCACACATAGCCATAAAAACCATATTTCCCAAGTTGTTATTGTTTGTGATGCACATTTAAGTGCACAGAACATTTGTTTTTATGGAGGTTTTATTCTCAGCACAGTAAATGGCAAAAGGGTTTCTGTTCAATTGACTTTCTCATAAAAGGTTTAATTCCTTACTCATTTTGGCATAAGTTATATCTTGAGTTTCTTACTCTAGCTTATATTTATTGTCTGAGTAAGTAAATTCTGCTGTGTAAGACAGACGGACCTGGAGTCGGGGTGAGAGAAAATTATACTTGTTATTAGTGACATGAATTGCAGAAGCTAGAAGCCCTTTGGGGGTAGAGTGGGGGTGGGAGATGACTTTAAGCCAAAACTGCTATCACAAGGAACAGCTAGGCCTTACACAAAAATAGAATGTTTTATGCTATGTGATGGGATTCAGTACAGTTCACCTCAGAATGTGTCACTTTGGCAGGAGGATTATTTCCAGACAATCTTATTTGAAGACAGCAAAGGCCCTTCAGACCCACAAAGACCTTTTTGGTCTCCTCCTCCCCCTCAACTGGCTAAAAGAATTGAGATAGGGGGCCTGTACCAGTAGTATTTATTACAAAAGTTTTTTTGTTTGTTTTTAGTTTTTTGGTAACATAAGGAAAACTTCTCAGCAAGACATGGCAAACATTTGTTTACCAATCTTCTGCTCTTCCATTTCCCTGTGGATTGTCTTCTCCAGTTTGAAGTCCCAGACTCTTGCCCTCTTCTTACTTCAGGATGCATATAAACCTCAATTCCCTGTCAATGAGTCTCATTTTCTTATGGGTCCCCATGTATATGTAATTGAATTTATTTTTCTCCTCTCACCTGTCTCATGTCAATTTGATTATTAGGCCAGCCAGAAGAATAGAAATATAGAAAAACTTTTTTCCTCCCCAACATATGCCAAGTATCATCTTAAAGTTTTGGTGCCAGTAAAAAAATACTGTAATTTTCTATATCCTATTACAGCCAGTTTCTTTGTAATCACAGAATGTGAATAGAAATAAATTTAAAGATGCTATATTCTTAGATCGATTATATGTTTTATTTATGGTTCCACAGATCATAAATCACTAAAGAAAATTCTTAGTGAATCCTTGTCTCTATTTAAGAGTTAGTAATAACAAGTGCTAAGCATACTACGGAGGTGTTTAAATATTTAACACATACAGTAGAAGGGAGAGATATAGATACAGCTATAGTTATAGATATATGCATAGATATAAAGATGTAAAAGTAAATATAGATATAAATCTCCCTAACTTGAACTCTAATCTTAATTTTAATATAATCAATAAACATGATTATACAGATATAATTCATTTTAATAAGTTTAATATAAATAACAAACATTAACCTGATAAATTTGATATGTAAAATAGGACTTAACCTTAATATTGAAATAATTAATGAATAATGTAAACCATACTTTCTTTAAAATTATCTTAAGTATTTGCTCATATTTTCAGTAGTTTTTCTTATTAAATTCTTTTTATTTTGAGATAACTGTAGAGTCATATGAGGTTGTAAGAAATAATAGAGATTCTATGTACTCTTTAACCAGTTTCTACCAATAGTAAGATTTTGAAAACTTTAGTACAACATCATAACCAGGATATCATCTTTAACACTACCCACTGATCTTACTCCGATTTCCTGTTTTACGTGTAACCATTTGTGCGTGGATATGAGTTTAATGTAATGTAACACATGAGTAGGTCCCTATATTTAACACCACGGCCAAGAAGATATAGAGAAGATCTTTCAGCATTTTTAAAAATTAATTTTAAGGCACTGGTAATCTTCTATAGCAGATGTTAACAAACTTTTTATGGGAAGATCCAGACAAAATGTTTTTTTGTGCTTTGCAGACCATATTATCTCTGTTATAAATACTCAAATCTCCTTTCATTTTGCAAAAACATCCAAAGGAAATTCCTAAATAAATGGCTGCGCTCTGTCCCAATAACACATTGTTTTAAAAAAAGTGGACTGTAACCTGAGTTTGGCCATTAGTTTCTTGTTTGTTGACTCTTATTCTAAGGTTTGTATAATTACCTTTTATTAGATCTAAAACACAATTTTTTTTGGAAGAAAACTCATTCCTGTTATTTAGTTTGTTTTGATTTTTTTTCCATTAAAAATCTAATTAAACATAGGTTTTTAGCAGTTCTTGAACTTAATATTTTAATTTGCTTCTTCCTTTGGGCCATTATATAATTGCAACATTCTACGGAAATTAAAGTTCATAATCACAAGGATTAATTTGGGCCACGACAACCAACCATGTCAGGTGTTTAGCTGTCATGAATCTTGTTTCGCACCTTAAACTTGGTCAACTGCAGACCAATAAGACAGGTAACTTATTGTTTGGTTGTACATCACTTAGTTCCTTTCTGCTAAAATAAATTCCTTTTGTGAGGTATACATGTGTTAGGCAAAATCCCAAAATAAATAATCCGAAGACACAAATTCTGAGACCCGAGTAATGCATAAACCCTTGGTAACTAACCCGGATAATACAAATGAAATTTTAATACTAGGTGTAATTAGTTAAGAAAGTATTTTGACTTACATATGATGAGAAAGTCTTTTGAAAAAAATCAATAAATTTGTTAAATATACTCGGTATAAGTCTGAAAGACAAATGTTTTTCAAACCATTGTTTTGTGAACTCATAGGGCAGACAAGATTCCTAGCTATATCCAGTTCATCTATGTCCGTGCTGATATACACATTGACTTGTATTATGCCTAAGCATCCAGCAATAAAGTTGAACATTAGAATATACCAAATGTTTTTTTCTCACATGATATCTAATATCATATGTTTCCACATAACTGATTGCTGGGTGTCAGTTGGACAAAACCTCATTTTGAGAATGTATCTAAATTACCTCAATAGAATATTATGTATATAGTTGTATGATGTCATGTATCAGTGGCACAGCAATATTGTTACTGTACCATCTTGGGTTGAAATGACAGAATAAATACACACACACACAAACACACACACACACAAATACTCTTCCATGAGTTTTAAAGCACATTGCTAATAGAATTAATTTTAGTTAATTGTAAAATACATTTGATAGAAGAAGGGAATAAATTGAACTCGAAACCAAAACATATGCTATTTTCTGTACAAGAAGAGAACCTGATATCATAAAATACTCTGTGCATGAATTCAAGGTGCACATAGTTCACCATCGTAAAGAAACTATTATCATTTTACTTCAATTATATCAATGGGCTTCTAGTAGCCACACTGACTACAGAGTATTGCACCTTATATCATTTGAAAAGCTCTGTATATCATTTTATGATCACCTTGGAAATAATATTTTATTTATTCTACCATGTTTGAGAAAGGAAAGTTTTTAGCCATTTTACCTAATATCAGACAAGTCTTAAGTGTAAATAAACTTGAGGGAAGTTATGAAAAAATGGGATGGGAACAAAGTGAAGATTAGAAATCAGGTTGATCACTAACCTATTCGAATGTTCTGTGTATTTAACATCTTAGAATTTCACTCTGGGTTTTGACTATAAATAAGTAAATATTTCTCCAGTAGAAACAAATAAAGACAAAATAGGTTTATGAATAAATAACATTAGAAATGTTCAATGATTCATGTACTTATATAGCACATTAAGATAATTTCTCAAATTACTAATTCAGCAATACTTTTTCATAAACAGTAACCAATGGTTTTGGGTACCATGAAAATAAATACCAATATTTTTAGGTTTTAGGTTGTTGTAATCCCACATTTACTATTTAAATTTAACAGAGTTCTTCAGAGTTATTTCAATGGACATTTACGGGTTCCATCTAACCCAAATTATGTGGTGCAAACTGAAACCCATCGTTTTTAATCAGGAAGAAATGAGATGTTATCACAGCATGGGTTGGCATTCACTATTCACTCAATTCCACTCCAGGTGCTTTTCACTGGATGGATTTGGCCTGTTGGCTGAATTGGCCTCCCTGTGTCCTAAGATAACTGCCATGATTGGGAAGCCATATGGTGCAATGCTGTAAGCTATATTAAATTTGAGTCATATTTTGGCCAACTTTGTACTCGTAATTGAGATTCAGAATTGTGTCCATGTACATTTCTATATACTTACTGCTTATTGATGTAATTAAACTCACATTTTTTTCTTTCCCTTTTTAAATACTTGCTGATATGAAATCATGCTAAAGTTTATACTTAAAGGCAGTAGTTGAGAGAAGGAAAGGAATAGAAGGTGACACTTTAGGTTCACCCCATATTTACCTTTAAAGAAGCAGTCTTCGTTGTGAACAATGGTAATCTTTTGCTTTTTCAGGCAAGCAGCTCTATGCACTTCACAGTGGTTTTCATAAAATTCTCCATCAGATCCACACACAGGTTTGTAGTGTCTCTTGCAAACGTTCATACAGGCACATTCTGGTTGCCCTGTCTCTCTGCTGATGACACAGTGCCTTCCCAAACCACAGTATTTATTTTCACAAGACCCCAGAGCGCCATCCTGAATCAGGAATCCTGAAGACAAAGAAGAAGAAAATCATTTGCATTCATATGTTTAAATAATATGTGCGTGTCAAAATATGAAATAAGGAAAAGTCTATGAGAAATATAGTATAATCAGGGTTCAGTTGTTCTCAGTACAAAAGAGACTTGTATTAGACAGGTAGATGACCTTTCAAAAACACTCTCAATAGTCTTTCCTTCCTACCCCCCTGTGGTGGAGCTCTCTTCTCCCTCTCCAATGAGTAGTGTGGTCCTTAAGAACATGATCTCCAAAATTGAACTGCCTAAGTTCAAATACTGATTCTAGCATTTACTAGCTATATGTCTTTGGACAAATTACTTCTTTGTGCCAAGTTGTCCCATCTGTTACTAATGGTAATAGTGTGGACTCCCTCCTAAAGTTGTACAAGATATTACGTGTAAGAATCCACAGGAATCACTTACCTGTCATATAGTGAATGTTAAATAAATGTCAACTTTTACACTAATAGTAGGAAAAATGACATGTATGTATATAAAGCAAGAAATAAGAATGGAAAATAATTGCGTCTTGAAAACTTCTTGATGGGTTCTGGTAGTTGATCTTTTCTTGTTTGACCTTTGCCACTGGACAATCACAAATACATTTCTTAACTAAATGAATAAATCATGAATTCAATTTTATTGCTACATATTCAGTTTAACAATCTCCATTGGCATCAGAAAAGAGTAAGTAGATCCAGCAGTCTTGTACTAAAACCAAACTAATCAATCTGAATCACTACACTTTTAAGACAGATTTGGCTTTTCTCCTTTGAGAATTTATCTCACTGGAAAGTAAAAAAAATCAGTAAACTAAATATATATATATATATGTGTGTGTGTGTATATATATATATATATATATAGAACACATATACACACACACATACATTATAAATATATAATATATTATCATATATATTTTAATTTAATTAATTCAATTTTAATTATGAATATATTTTAATATATTAATTATAAGTATATATTTAATTATAAAATATATTAAAATATATATTACATATAATATATATTTTAATATATTTTATATATAAGTATATATATTTATAGACACACACAGATATAATAAAACACACAGATATAAGATATAAAAACACAGATATAATATATACATATACATACATATGCATAAAATAATGCAAGTATTTAGAATTAACTAAGAAAAGATGGAGAAAAACAGACAGCTAGGTGGATATAATACTGGGCAAAGTTTTCTTTTGGCATTATACTTTTTAATGTTCAATGCAGTCTATTTTTAAAAAGTCCAAAATTATTTCACTTGTGACTGTAAAATAATGACTGATTTCAATTTGGAAAATATTTTTTCTCATCCTTATGCCAGTATTTATGCCAATTGTTGATCTAACGTTTATAGAGCCCAAGATGTGACTGTCAGGAATCTGACTCATGTACTTGTATACCTTATATTTCCTTTGTGTTCTTACTATCTAATTCTAAGTTGTTGTTTTTTTGCTGTCAAATAGTTTAAGATTTATCAAGAGAATAATTTTTTACTGTCAAGGAATGAGTCTAATGTTTATTGAAAGTCTGATCATTTTACATTTTAGTTACAAATGAGTTGGCTAACTGAATTAGTAGTTTTCATTTTGGGGAGAAATGCTCTGCTAAAAATGAAGTCATTTCTCATATATCTAGGTTGGTGAATTGCATTCCTACAGTCTCTCTTCTTAATTTTTTCCTCTCAAAGCCTGTACTCCAGCTCAGAGATTTGTATTAGGATATTGGCCATTTTCTAGAAGTTAATGAACTAGCTAGAAGCTGCATGTTGCATGTAGTTGCTACAATTAAAGGAAATTTAATTAATTCATATGCAATCCAAAAGAAGGCTCATATTATGTAAATGAATAGCTAGAACATATCCTTTCTGACAGTAATTATCCATGACTAACGCTGAACTTAAGTTTCAGCTGAGATTAAATCAATTTAATCTGATCAACATGTCAAAGATTTCTTTTAAGTACATTCAGTCAGATGACACACAAAATGAATTTTAATCAAGAACTTATATCCTGCTCTCTCATAACTTGATAAAATAGCATTTGTTCCAAAAAAAGTGTTGTATATTTAACACTTACATCATTTTATAAATTCTATGCCTTCAGAGTGTTATAAAAACTCCTCAGATTTAAAACTAAGATGAAACCTTGAAAGATAAAAGACACCAAGTTATAAAGCAAAATAATTCTATAGAATTCTAAAGATGGTCTTTTCAGATTCCCAATCATGACACACCCCTCTTCAAGTCATTTATATATGAAATATGCAATTTATCAAACAGTACTTAATATAGAATTGATGTAAATTGAAATAAACTTTAATAAACTCTACTTATTATTTGCAAGGTTCTATGTTACTTGCTATAGGATAGATGAAAAGAATAATCGTTGACAGTTTTTTTAGTGGTTCACAGAGGGCATATGGCAGAATTTGAGTGTGTCAAAGTAGTGAGGTAAAGATTTAGGGGCACATTTAGGGGCACAAAGGAGAGTGAGATGGATAATAACAGGTAAAACCTCACAAACAATGTATCATGTCGCAGTTGAGGTTATGTCTTACAAATGGGTTAGACATTCAGAAGGCTGCTCTAGGGATAGACAAGGTAGGAAATAGACTGGTACTGAATTGAAAATAGGAACAGCAGAGGAAGGAAAAAACAGATATTGATGAGCTAATGACTACCTCTAATGATTCCTGTGGAATATAAACATAATTAATTTAGAATGCCGAGTTATTTGAGGTGTTAATTGTCTCATATAAATGTATAATGCTAGAGTCCAAAATATGAGTATTAGGTTAACTTTGACTTGTTAAACAAAACAAAAGGTTTTTGACTAGAGAACAGAGTTAGAGTCTTTGCTTTTCTATTACCTATTTGTCTGATCTCATCCAGGTTGTAATGTCTTCAGGCCTGATATTCAAATAGTTAGATAAGAGGGAAGTAATAAATTATCTTCAGATTTACTCTCATCTAATCCTTTCATTTAAGAATGCTTGGCAAAACACAATTTTGATTTTAATAAAAGCTGTTAACTGAGAAATATATTAATAAGCTTTCTCTAGAATGCTTCATATTTAAACTCAGCTACATTAAATAATCATATAATTATCTAGTTTAAATATTTTCATATTCTAAAAACAGCCTCAGCCATATAAAATGTGAAATTATTTTTCACTTAGATTTTCTAATTTCTCATTTCTAAGATTTTGTCATTATATATTCTATTTTTTATCATGTTAATAATTACAACAATGGATCATGAAATCAGTCCTTTAATTTGTATTCCAACAGTCACTATAAGTGCAATTTTTAGGCAATTAGTTAAAATTGGTGTGCCTCAGTTTCCCTAACTAGAACAAAGAAGAAACTCTGGAAGTATTATTTAATGAATAAATAAAATGAGGATAATAATAATGGCCATAGGATAATATGATTGATCCCACAAGAGGATTCTGTGAGATAATGCACTGCACGTGCTTGGCTTAAGAGTTTGTGTTTAACAAATATAGTTATAATTATTAAGAACTATCATTTACTGTAGACTTGGCATGTAGAATATATTGACTTAAAATCAGTGGAATGAATAAAGAACAGCTTTTGACAACTCTAGCTTTAATACGTCTATTAGGAATTAATTTATGGGAGTGTGGAAATATGTTTTTCCCAAGTAACATGTCCAAAATATTCAAGAACATCCATCACATAAAAATTTCCCTTATCTGCAAAAACAAGACACCCTCAAGTTTATATAATAACATAGTTTGCTTTATAAGTAAGTATAATACTTTGATGACGTTTTGTTACCCACATATAGAAAAATCACAAAACTCTTCAGTAAATACAAAATACAATTTTTTGTTGCACACTGCAAACTCTAACAAAACACAGTCAGTCCTTACAAACTTCATGGCAAGTAGCATTTCAAGTAAATAATCCAATGCCTGCAGAAGATAGAACACAATATGATCTTCTCATGACCTTTAATGATTGAGATATGTATATCCTGCTGCTGCTTTGTGAATCGATCAAAATAAGTCTGCATGAATGATAGTTTGCCCAGTGCACCACTACTGAAAGACAGTTTAAATGGTCACATGTCTGTACTCCAGTGAATTTGGAAACTTCTTCCCCATCTTATTTTAGACAGTCCATTGGACTTCTGTAAGCACCTTCATGTAATTCTGCAATCAGATTGATTTTAAAAGAAGTAAATATGAAAAAAAAGATAAGTAAAACAAAACAAAACAAAACCAGGAATTCGGTTAAGTTCCAACCATCCAAAATATAGTTCCTGTTTAAATCAAAGAAATTTTCGCCAGCACAGGTGATTTTTGATGTGTTGTTTTAAGAAGTTACCACTAGCTAATATGCTAACGGTTATTTACTTCTTGTTTGACGTTCTCAACTGCAGTATAATTTCAACAGCAGAACACTGAAAGAGGTTAAGATGCACTCTCAGAAATCTTTCACCCCAACTAGTGACCTTGATAACAAAGCACACAAAAATGTTTTCCTCATCATTAATTTTATTCTTCCTGTGTCCCATCTAGGAGCCATGATTTCTCTAATAACTTAATATTTCTATCCTATTGAGAACTTGTGTTTATACACTTTAGCAAATAAAAATATTCTCATCTTCTCTGTAATTTATTTAGATCATGGAAATGGTTGGAAGCTAAATCTTACTTGATAATACTTTCCTTTAGTAGCTAGGAGTGCAATGGCATTAGAGATATGCTAATAGACAGATAACTTGAGAAACAGATAGATAGATAATAGGTGTGTATATGGCATTTGAGACCTTTCCTTTAGATAGCAGTGACAATTAAAAACAAAACATTTACGTTTAGATATTTTAGTTCTGTAAAGATTTTGAGTGATATTAAAGGAAAGAAGTATTTCTTTTGTTTAATGGCTGCTACTGTCTTCTATAAATGATGTTGATTGATATAGCAAATAAGAAAATAAATCAATTAGCAGACATAATATAAAAGCTTTATTTTATAGAAGTATATGCAATGAGAGTAAAGACATATGCTCAATCATCTGTGATACTTGAAGTATTTCAGGCTTTGGAATAAACCCAAAACTTTAAAAATATCTTATTTCTTATTTATTTAAAAATTAAAGCTGTAGATGGATTATTCTCAAACAATTTAGATATTTTCACACTTGATAAAGAATATTAAATGACTATGGCTTCCTGGCTCACTCCATTGGTTAAGCATCTGCCTCCAGCTCAGGTCATGATCGCAGAGTCCTGGGATCCAGCCCTGCATCAATCTCCCTACTTCACAGGGTGCCTGCTTCTCCCTCTCCCTCTGCCTCTACCCCTTGCTTGTGCTCTTTCTCTCTCTCTTAAATAAATAAATCTAAAAAAAAAAAAAAAAGAAAGAAAAGAAAAAGAAGAAGAATATTAGATAACAAAATAAAATACTTAAAGTGAAGGTCAAACATTGTAATGGAAGGGTAGATCTGGGTACAAAAACTAAAGATTAATTATAATGCTGATTGTTGGAGTCAGACCAGCCAAATGGCCAATAGGAATTGAGGGAGAAAAGACAGAAATTTTTATTAGAACTGTAAGAATGGCTGCAGAAAAATATTGCTTTTAGACCTGAAAAATTTCAAATTTAAAATCTACTTCAATAAATTGCTTTTAATATGCTTCATTTCCTTTGAAAAAATTATTTTTCTTGGTGTGCCTGAGTGGCTTAGTTGGTTAGGCTGGGATACACTTCTCCCTCTCCCTCTGCCCCTCCTACACACTTGTGAACTCTCTTTCTCTCTCTCTCAAGTAAATAATTAAAATCTTTAAAAAAGAGAAAAAATACTTTTCTTTGTAAGAAGTGACTTTATGTTTTTAACTAATAGACTTTATTTTTTTAGCATTTTTAGGTTCATAACAAAATTGTGTGGAAGTACAGACTTCCATAATCACAAAAAGACAAATACAATATGATTCCAATTATGAGATCCCTAGGGAATCAAAATCATGCAGACATAAACAAGGATGGTAGTTTGACAATAGGCTGGGGGAGGGGGAATGGGGAGTTGTTGCTTAATGGGTATAGCTTCAGTTTTGCAAGATGAAAAGAGATTTGGAGAATTCTGAAGTGTAGTGGTGATGGTTGCATAGTTAACCACTGGGTTATACACTTAACAATGGTTAAAAAGGTAATTTTATATGTATTTGACAACAATAAAAAGTTGGGAAAAAATTGAAAGTACAAAGAGTTCCTATATATCCCCTCCTTCCAAAGCACACAACTTTCTCCATCATCAACAGAACTTGATCATCCACTATTTGCAAAAAAGAGCCTTTGTTTCCTAAAAATCAATTTATTACTACATCCAGGACACTATACTTCCATGATTAAGTTATAAAACTTCAATCTCTGTCATTTTTAGATTTCTTTTTTTTTTCCTCTTTGCGGGTGTAAGTCAACGTAAGGGAGGGCTTTCTGAAGCAGCAAAGCATGAGAGATCAAATACATTTGATGTCAGGTTCAGAATACACAGTTCATTACTTTACAACTCTAACTCCTATTCCCATGGTCACTCAAATTCTTTACACGTTAAAAAAAAAAAAAAGAAAGAAAGAAAGAAAAGACAAAGAAAAACAATCAGAACACAAGACACTCTACTCGCATCAACTCATTTCTTTCAACAAACCACTTACTTCTCCCCTCCATCAACTCTGGTTTAAATCTACTTCCTATACAATTTTTTCATAAACTTTATCTTCTGAATTCTGTCAGTTCCCCTGATGTAGGTGTTTGGAATAAAAGCAGGTGTTTTGGTTTTTCATGCACCTAACATCTTAGAGGTAACAGACACAGGTTCACTCCACAGCTTGAACTGGACAAAGTTCAAGGAGGCAATAAAAGAGTACTACCTCAAATGCATTATGTCACCACCTTATAATGGAAGGACACGCAATCCAGACCAGTAGTGTTCTAGAAAGCATTCTGGAGGAGAAAAGGCCGGCACTGTATCAGAATTAGTCATGTAAAGAACAGAATCCAAAAAGGAGATTTTGAACAAATGTGTAGATATATGCACATGATGATTTCATGTTACAAGAATGCAGAGATTGGTAGAAGATGTGGTTAGCATATTAGAAAAGGATTATAATGAACAGCCCTGAAGGCTATGTTAGGGGTGTTCTACTCTGGCAGTGGAATCTGGTATTTTATAGTTTTAAGATACAATATGCTGGATAGAAAAGAAACAATAGTCAGGAAGCTACCTGCCTGGCCTTTGTGGAACTAATGTGAGTCAGAACAAGGACAGCTATAAGAAAATCAATTTATGGAGCAGTACAGTATCAGTCATAAAGAGAGGAGGGAAAAAGAGTAGCTTTGAATATTATAAGAAAGAGTTTAGAAGTAGTTATAAATAAAGATAACTTTGTGAATAGCATTGTAAGCAGTTGAAGAAATTCTTAACAGTCTCAATATTCTTGAATAATAATAACAGTAAGCACAATAAATAATGGGTTCTGGATTAAAATAACACAATTGAGGGTGGAATTCAAATATCTTTAATTGCATCAGTTTACATTATTGTATTATTTTTCATCAATATTTGGTCATCTCACATAGAAGTGTGGGGAAGTAAGACTATGACACTATTCAGAGTAATAGTTCTACTTGTCAAGGTTAAGTGTGGTGAAAGGATTTGACATGCACAGATACTCACCATGATACTGATGAGGATGATGTGGTGGAAGGATTTGAATGTATGAAAAGCAGAAGCAACTATAAGAAAGTACTGCAAATAAGGTACAAAGAACAGAGTACAGATACGAAAAAAAGGCAGTTTTCTGAGTTCTTGCATGGTAAATTGTTTTAGTACTTTAATATCACATATAGTCACAGAGTTAAGTCTAGCATATTCTTTTTCAGCTGAAATGACAATCCATCATGATGTTTCCCTAATACATATAGAAAATAAAAACTCTCTTTCTATCCACTAAAATAACAAAAGACTTTTTATATGTAAAATTGCCAAGGTCTTGAGGTTCTATTTTTTTAAGTTACTGTTTATTATTTCCTTTATATTAAGAAGCTCTAATATATATGTGCTTTTTTCATGTGTCCAAAAATTAAGCTGTATATAGCAGAAATATAATTTACATAGCTTAAAACTAATTATCCTACCAAAAAATGATTGTCATACTAGAATTATTAATATATTTGTCTTATAATCTTATTTAAATTTTTCTAAGTTCTTATTTAAATTCCAATTAAGGAATATACAGTGTAATATTAGTTTCAGGTACACAATACAGTGACTCGACACTTCATAAAACATCCAGTGCTCATCCCAACAAGTGTATTCTCCTTAATCCCTGTCACCTCTTTAACCCATCCCTCCACCCACTTCCTCCTCTGATAATTATCAGTGGGCTTGGTTTGCCTCCCTCTCTGTTTGCTTTTTTTTTCAGTTGCTTGTTTGTTTTGTTTCTTAAATTCCACATATTATCTTTTTCTCTGACTTATTTCAATTAGCAGAATATTCTTTAGCTCTATCTATATTGCAAATGGCAAGATTTTATTCTTTTTCATAGCTCAGTAATATTTCATTTTGTGTATGTGTATACAAACTATCAAAACTGAAGCCATACACACACACACACACACACATAAAAGTCACTTCTATCACTTCTTTATCCATTCATCAGTGAGTAGATGGACACTCATTCTGTTTCCATAATTTGGTTATTACAGGTAATGCTGCTATAAACACCAAGGTGTATATATCTCTTTGAATTAATATTTTTGTATCTTTTTTTTAGATATCTAGTAATAAACTTGCTGGATTTGGGGGTAGTTCTATTCTTAACTTTTTGAGGAACTCCATACTGTTTTCCAGATTGGCTGCACCAGTTTGTACCCCCACCAGCAGTGCAAGAAGTTTCTTTCCTCTAACTCCACATCCTCACCCAACACCTGTTGTTTCTTTTATTGTTGTTGATTTTAGCCATTCTGACAGTTATAAAAAGATATCTCATTGTATACAGCAATACAACCCCACCTCAAGAAGCAAGAAAAATCGCAATAAACAATCTAACCTTGTACATAAAGGAGTTAGAAAAAGAACAACAAACACAGTCTAAAGACAGCAGAAGGAGGGGAATAATAAAAATTAGAGCAGAAATAAATGATATAGAAACTAAAAAAAAAAAAAAAATCAATAGAACAGATCAATGAAAACAGGAGCTAGTTCTTGACCAAAAAAATAAACTTCTACCCAGAATTATCAAAAAGAGAGAGAGAGAGAGAGAGAAAGGACTGAAATAAATTAAACCACAAATGAGAGAGGAGAAATAACAATCAACACTACAGAAACACAAATAATTATTAGAGAATATTATGAAAAACTATGCTAATTAATTGGATTACCTGGAAGAAATGGATAAGCTCCTAGAAACATATAAACTACCAAATCTGAAACAGGAAGAAATTAAAAAAAAATTGAACAGACCAATAATCAACCAAGAAATTGAATCAGTAATAAAAGAACTCATTCGCCCCCCCCAAAAAAAAAGTCCAAGGCCAGATGGTTTCACAGGGGCATGCTACCAAACATTTAAAGAGGAGTTAATACCTATTCTTCTCAAAATATTCCAAAAATATAGAAAAGGAAGGAAAACTTCCAAATTCACTCTATGAGGCTAAAATTACCCTAATATATTTCTATTTAAAATCTCATTTAGCGGGCACCTGGGTGGCTCAGTGGGTTAAAGACTCTGCTTTCAGCTCAGGTCATGATCCCAGGGTCCTGGGATTGAGCCCCGCAACGGGCTCTCTGCTCAGCAGCAAGCCTGCTTCCCTTCCTCTCTCTCTGCCTGCTTCTCTACCTACTTGTGATCTCTGTCTGTCAAATTAAATAAAATCTTAAAAAAAAAAAATCTCATTTAGCTATGTTCCACTATGATTTTTAGGTCTTTGGTCTTAACTGATTTACCTCTATTTTCTAGCTTTATGTATTTTTTTTTGTTTTTTTTGTTTTTTGTTATTGCTTTGCTTCATATCACTGTTTATTATTTCACACTTTCTAAAAAAACAATTTGTTTTTTCAGCTCATTCTATATTTATCACATCTGCATATTTGCAATCTCATTTATCCACAAAATAAAATAAATATTTTAATTCATTGTGTGACTAATACAAAAGCTTTTTCAGTTATTTTTAAAGGTTATTTTATTAATTTTATTAGATAAGTGAGTTGCTCTCTTAGCATTCCAAATATTTTGATTCTGGTGTTTTCCCAATCACTGGATGTTGTTTACTTTCAAAGCACTGATAAACTCTTTATAAGTTATATAACAAAGCACAATATTATACTACAATATACAAAAATTTTTTTATCTTTTTATAAATGTTTTAATTTCTATTTGCACATGATAATCTCTACACACACCTTTACATCATGTATAATGTGCTTAGATAATATTATTGCTTTCCCATTTTACACCACTGGCAGAGAGATATGGTAGATTTGGTGTAAATTTGGAAGTTATTTCATGATCTGGCAACTCACTTTCCCTACCCTGCCAACATACCTGGCACTGATACTCTTTTCCAAGGGTTTCTCTCTCATTATGCCTTTTAGGCACCAGTGCCACATGATCTCATTGTACTGATATTGTATGGTTTTTTATAACTTGGTGACTATCCTTGTTTCTTTCCTCTGCCTGTCTCTCTTTCTTGGATGTAGAGGTTATGTTACAGAACTCTCTACAAAAAGATGACCAGCCAAGTTCTGAAAGTATGCTAACATACATGTCATTTGTATTTAGTCTCCAAAGGACCTTATGTTTTAATAAGGATATGAGATAATTAAAACATAAATATTTATAAGGTAAAAAGCCTTATCTCATGGAAGATACAAAATGATATGAAATTTTAGAGCAGGAGATTTGTTTTGAGGGAAAGAAATAACGAAAGCTTTCTAATAGAAGTCATATTTGATCAGAGAGTTAAAAAATTTGGCTAGGATTTTGACAGGTGGAAATTGGTTAGAAAAGTTAGAGCAAGGGAAGACAAAAGAGCATTTTATGTCCCACAAAACTTGGCTGTTGTATCATTTTTATATGAACATTACAAGTAGTTTCAGAATGATTATTTCCTAAAGTGATAAGTCAATCCTTATCATTGTCCCAATGAAAGAAAGCTAACAAAATTTATGATATCTTTTCTTAAATAATTTATTTTTAGGTAATTACCCACCATATATTTTTAAAATTACATAAAAAGCAACAATATTTTTTTTTCTATGTAGTTCTTTGAGTGGTAGCTCTGAAACAGAAAAACACCTACAAACTAAGTTTCTTTTCTAATAACTATCATTTATAAATATGAACTAAGGCATTTTCCTATTTTCCCTTTCTTAATCTTTGTGAACTATGAACTAAGTTTCATTCATTTTCTGTTTTACAAATAAAAAAGAAAATAGCGCAATTTTTTACTTATCATGTCCTAGGACACACAGTTGGTAAGCAATGACACCAGGCTTCAAACTCACATCTTCAAACATTACATCATTTTGCCTGGATTTTGTTCCTATTGTATTTTAGAATTCTGGTGTTATATATAGGAGATATGTATTATAGACAACTGGAAAAGTAAAACTTGAGCTTAATAGAAATTTTAGGGGTCTGAATTTGACAGTCATCTATATAAAATGATAGGTGATAACCTGAATGAATGTAAGGAAAAAAGTATATACAGAAGGGTGAGTTGGAATTATAGCAATTTGGATTTTGGAAAGTTTTTCACAAACGTAGAGTACATTCACTTTTAGTCATAAAAGAACTTGTAATTAAAAAAAAAAGTTTTATTTGCTCATTAGTGGTTAGGAGCATTGGACTAGGAGTCCCACTGCCTGAGTTTAAAACCTGGCTCCATCAGTATCTGTTCGTATGATCTTGAAACTTTTCTTGGTTTCTTTTTACTTTAGTTCTCTCATCTGCAAAATGGAGATGGTAATAATACTTATTTCATTTCATAGACTCATTGTAAATTAATGCATGTAAAGACCTTAAAATACTACCTGTCTGTTAATAAATACCATACTACTGTTAGTTGTTATTAACATCAATATTATTACTGCTGTTGTTATTGTTGTTATTTTATTTCATTCTAATGGATAACCAAAAAAGGAGGAGATTTTCAAAAAAGTAGCAATACAAAGCTTATGTGCTTATGTGCTATTTAATACTCACTGGAACAATATTTAACAAGAAAACCTCTCAGGCTACCCCACAAACTCTACTTAGCCCTTAATGATTCACTAGTATGGTAACATATTGTTGATATTACAGAAAATGTTCTGCAACAAAAATGTGGCCAACAGTTTAACTTTGGATCTTATGACCATATTTCTTCTTTTGTAGAAGATTTCCTGTCCACATTGTCATACTATACAGTATCTGAAGAATACTGAACGTTGAATGCAGTGAAGAGAAGTTCTCTCCCCACAATACATTCAATCCTAGCACCATGCAAGAATATTAGCAATCATAAGTATAGTCCTCAAGCAGGTGATTCAAAGATTCTTCTCTGAGGGATTTATAACCTACTATTGGGAGTTCCCTAAAATTGACCCACCCCAGTCACTCACAGAGAAATTTACAGTTGAAAAACCTTACCCAGTACTCAGAAATTCCAAGTCAGCTTTTTGATATCTATCTTATGATCTGAAGCAGAAAGCCAACATTAACTGGACATCTGAGTAAACTGTCTAACATGGATAATAAAGCCAAAATAAACATACATACAGAGATAGTGTGAAATGAGAATGTGCAGGGAGAAAAATACCACAAAAATCAAACCAAACCAAACTTGTAATTTATATTCTGATAGAAATAAAAGATAATAGTTAATCCCTAAAATAAGAGCAAGAAGATTTTTTTGAAAAACCAAAACAGTTATTGGAATTTAAAACTCTGATAGTTAATTAAAAACTTCAAGAGGAAATGTGAATAAGAAAGTTAAGAAAAACTTACAGAAAATAAGTAGAAAAAATACCACATAAAAAAAGATAAAACTTTAAAGCAAAATGGATACCACTTCTAGAATTCCAAAGTCCAAATAATAGAAGGTCCAGATGGAGAGGGAAGAAAAACAGATGGTAGGAAATAATAAAATTATTAAAATATTTCCCAGAAATAAAGAACATTTATCTCCAAATTGACAGTGTTCACCCAGTACCCAGTAAAAGGAATTAGAATAGACAAATACAATGACATTGTGAAATTTAAAAATATTGAAAACAAAGAGAATTTTTTACAAGCTCTCAAAGAGAAGAAAAAAAGTGTTCAGTAACACAACGTGGATTAGGAAACAGAGTAGCTTCTGATTTCCCAGCAGTAACAGGGAAATCAAAAAGTCCATAAAGCAATATAAAATTCTGAAGGACAAAGGACCTTGTGCTGATGCCGTCCCTGTATCTGCTCTCCTCTCCATATCCTGCTCCTGAGGATACCTCTTTCTCTCCATAGAGGTATTTCTGCTTTGACTTATTTCTGAGAGCTGGAGTTAGGGAACAGAAAAATGTGAGGCAAAAAAATTCAAAGACCTCTCTGCCCATATGTCTGCTGCATTTCAATACTTGGTTCATACTACAAGCCTGGCACCTGCCTTACTGCAAACTCCCTGGTCCTTTAGATATTCTAATATGGTGATCTCTTTAAAATTATCTAACCTCCCTACCAACACACAACATTCTTTGTCTAACTCCCACTCATCACACAGGTCTCACACTACATGGCTTCTCATCAAAGAGACTTTCATTCACACCCTTCTTTTACATTTGTCTTTACTTAACTACTAATGTAATTCCACCACTGGATATCAGTGCCAACGTACTTTTGTAAACTCTGTGCCTTTTCTCCATAACACCTAAAACAAAATTATGGTTATAAGGCTACTTGTTTGAATATTTGTTTAATGTCCTTACACAATAGAAATGAAACACAATGCTGAAATTCAAAATGACCTATTTAGGTTGATACAACTTCAATAAAAAGATATTCTATGTTGATGGATTTGAAGACTAAATATTGTTAAGATCACAATAGTACCCAAAGTTTCCATTGTGGCTAGCTATTATTATTATTTTACATTATTTTAACATTAAAAATGTATTTATGTATTAATTAATTTATTTATTGGGGGGGGGAGTAGGAGGAAGGACAGAGGGAGAGGGAGAGAGGGAATCAGAAGGTTACTTCTGGCTGAGTGCAAGCCCAATACAGGACTCAATCTTAAGACTCTGAGATCATAACCTGAGTAGAAATCAAGAGTGGGATGTTTAACTGACTGGGCCACACTGGTGCCCCTATTTTACCCCCCCTTTTTTTTAATGCTGATGAGAAACATGTTTATAGCATAGTTGTCATTAATTTTAAGGTATTCTGGTTATTTTTGTAGTATTAACCTGCTGTGGTTAAATAGGAATTTGTTTCCATTTATTTTGCTCAAGTGTTTTCTTTTATGATCATTTAGATGATTGACACATTTTGAAAAAAAAACTCAAAAATTACTGACTCATATCTCTTGGGGCTATTACTTCAATCACATTCCTAGAAGTCCTAAAGTTTTCTGTTGGTTATTTCCCACCATAACCTCTCTATCTTCACCCACTCTTTAACTATTTTTTTTTTAATTTTCCTTTTCATCAACTTCTCATAAATAGAACTGATTTTCTTTTTCCAGTGCCTTATATTGAGGATTGGAGTTCTGGAGTTTTTCTGGGTCTCTTAACAGGCAGAGAATCAATTTAAGGCTTCATTCTTTCTTCAGGATTACAACTTCTTAGTTTCCAGTCTTCTGAGGTATAAGTTAATTGCTCCTTTCTCTGAAATGACAAATATCAGCTTCTACATTCTATCTATCTTGATATGAAACTCTTGGTGTCACTACATCAACTTGTATTTCATTCTGAAATTTAATGTCTTTATAGCTAAAAAGCTGCTTGCTGATAACAACATAATCTACCTATTTTGCAAAAAGACTCCAGAACTTAATCACGGTTATCGTTATACTTGTAAACCCTAATATCAACTGCCAGTAATAATCTGTATTAGCCTCAGAACTCATGTTGAAATATTTTTGCCAATTCAAAAAACAAATGTCTATTTGACATGTATAATTAAAAATTGAACAGCAATTTCAAAAATGAAAACATTATCTTATATTGTTTCATAAAATAAGATGTATTTGACATCATGAAATAAGATAATGGTGAAGTAATTGATTTGCTCTTCTTGGCTAATTAGAAAAGTATGGAAGCAGACATAAAGAATTTAGTATGTGTTTTAGTCAAACAAGGCCACATGGTGTCACAGAATGCTAGAGTAATAAGCATCATATAGTTGTATAAATAGAGAAACTAGGTAGAAAAGTTGTTTTATAAAAAGTGAACATACATATTTTATACTCAGAGCTATCATCATGGTGTCATGTATCATTTTGAAAATAATGATTTTATTTTAGCAAAATAATGCTTGTTAAGTTAATGATATAAAATTTGATACTACTGGCTTTACAATTTGGTTAGTAGATACGATGCTAGAAGTAGGGAGATTTTTTTTTTTTTTTCTTTAAGAAAATTCCCAAACATTCAATGAGGAGGGATAGGGAAACTAGCACAGTTCTGTCTTTCCATAGTGTTTATCTCAGGTGACACTTTTATTTTTATCAAAGAGAAATGTATTCTCTATATCACAAAAAAAAAAATTATTGTTGCTGTTAAAATAATCCAGTAAAAACTGAAGGCTAAAGGCTTCTGATTAGTCAAAGAATGGGCAACTATTATATTCTTTTCCAAAGCCAACTGCTATCTCATATGTATATCTGGAATATTTTCCTCCTAGAATTTATCCATGGTCAAGTACCAAAATTGCTAATTTTTAGATTTCCTTTACATGAGGGAGAATCCCATCCACATCTCTTTTCCCTTTCCCAAATCCATAAACTACAGATGAGGAATCAAGAAATCCTGGTGCATCATGTTACAACATTCTTCGAGTTGAGTCAGAAAACTAAGAGCAAAATGAGAGATGACCTCAAAGTGGAAAGGGAAAGAAAGAGAAGAAAGGAGCGAAAGACATTTTTTGGAATATTTCTGAACATTGTCATTTTATAATTTTTTAAAAATTTTGCAAATTTTTTCTGTTCTAATCAATGCTGCTAATATTAAAATTTGTACAAATAAAATAATTTTTGGTATATACTTACACAAAAAGTATATAACCCAAGTTTGTCAAAGGTTTCTTTACAAACTCACCATATATTCCTCCCTGTATAGTATAATCCAGTTTGACAAAGGGTCTTGAAGTATGGATTAGACTTAAAGTGAGGGGGTGGAAAACAATTTACCATGCTAATGGACATGATAAGAAAGCTGGTGTGGCAATCCTTATATCAGATCAATTAGATTTTAAACCAAAGACTATAGTAAGAGATGAGGAAGGACACTATATCATACTTAAAGGGTCTGTCCAACTAGAAGATCTAACAATTTTAAATATCTATGCCTCTAACATGGGATCAGCCAGTTATATAAACCAATTAATAATGAAATCAAAGAAACACATCAATAATAATACAATAATAGTAGAGGACTTTAACACCCCCCTCACTGAAATGACAGATCATCTAAGCAAAAACTCAACAAGAAATTAAAGGCTTTAAATGACACACTGGACCAGATGGACATGATAACATCACAGATATATTCAGAACATTCCATCCCAAAGCAACCAAATACACATTCTTCTCTAGTGCACAGGCAACATTCTCCAGAATAGATCATTTCCTGGGTCACAAATCAGGTCTCAACCAGTACCAAAAGACAGATTATTTCCTGCATATTTGCAGACCACAGTGCTTTGAAACTAGAACTCAACCACAAAAGGGAAGTTGGAAAAAACTCAAATACATGGAGGCTAAAGAGCTTCCTACTAAAGAATGAATGGGTCAACCAGGAAATTAAAGAAGAATTGAAAAAATTCATGGAAACAAATGAAGATGAAAACACAACAGTTCAAACTCTTTGGGACACAGCAAATGTGGTGCTGAGAGGAAAGTATATAGCAATGCAAGCCTTTCTTAAGAAACAAGAAAGGTCTCAGATACACAACCTAACCCTACACCTAAAGGAGCTGGATAAAGAACAGCAAAGAAAACCTAAACCCAGCAGGAGAAGAGAAATAATAAAGATGAGAGCAGAAATCAAGGAAATAGAAACCAAAAGAACAGTAGAACAGATCAATGAAACTGAGAGCTGATTCTTTGAAAGAATTTATAAGATTGATAAACCCCAGGCCAGACTTATCAAAAAGAAAAGAGTAACGACCCAAATTAATACAATCATGAATGAAAGGGGAGAGATCACAACCAACACCAAAGAAATACAAACAATTATAAGAACATATTATGAGCAACTATACACCAGCAAAATTTGACAATCTGGAAGAAATGGATGCATTCCTAGAGATGTATAAACTACCAAAAATGAACTGAAAGAAATAGAAAACCTGAACAGACCCATAACCAGTAAGGAAATTGAGGAGTAATCAAATATCTCCCAACAAACAGGAGCCCAGGGTCAGATGGCTTCTCAGGAGAATTCTACCAAACATTTAAAGAAGAATTAATAACTATTCTGCAGAAACTGTTCCAAAAAAAATAGAAATGGAAGGAAAACTTTCAAACTCATTTTATGAAGCCAGCATGACCTTGATCCCAAAACCAGACAAAGACCCCATCAAAAAGAATTACGGACCAATGTCCCTGATGAACATGGATGCAAAAATTCTCACCAAAGTAGTAGTCTATAGGATCCAACAGTACATTAAAAGGATTATTCACCATGATCAAGTGAGACTTATTTCTGGACTGCAAGTTCAACATCCACAAATCAATCAATGTGATACAATACATTAATAAAAGAAGAATCATATGATACTCTCAATAGATGTTGAAAAAGCATTTGACAAAGTATAGCATCCTTTTCTGATCAAAACTCTTCACAGGGTAGGGATAGTGTAGGGATAGAGGGATAGTTTGCATGATACCTCAATATCATACAAGCCGTTTATGAAAAACCCACAGTGAATATCGTTCTCAATGGAGAAAAAACAAAACAAAACAAAAAAAAAAGAAAAAAAAAACTGAGAGCTTTTTCCCTAAGATCAGGAACATGGCAGAGCTGTCCACTATCACCACTGCTATCCAGCATAGTACTAGAAATCCTAGCCTCTTCCTTTTTCCCTACTACATTAGGTCTATAAGCTTGCAACTCTAATCATTTAAGGAACCGGTTATTTCTTTTGTTGCCTTCATGCATAGAATGCATATATAAAAACCTTTCTCTCCTGTTAATCTTTTTCGTCAACTTAATTCTTAGGCACCTAGGTACTGAAATAAAAGGAAAGAGGTAAAGTTGCTTTCCTCTCTTATACTTTAAAGCATTACTATGATTTTATGCTACTCTTTTAAGAGTTGCTGTGCTTTTTAAAACTGAGTTACCTAATGCAAAATATTTATTGAATTCCAGATACTTTGATGAAATCAGATTGTGAGTTTAAATTACTTTGTCTTTTTGAAATATTGTCATTGTAACTTGTAATAATTTCAAAACTTTGAAGACCACCCAAGAATATTGAGGATCCATTCTTTAAGATCTAATTCTGTTTCCATTCTATACTTAAAATACTATTAATTTACAAGTCCACAAAGAGTAAAAATGTCTCACAGCTGACTATAAATCATGTTAGCGTACCTTCTGTAGACTCTCTAAGTAGAATATAATGAGTCATTCCATTTGCTTGCTTTAATAGGCACATCTGGAAAGGGGAGGTGTTTGGACTGTACTGTTCTATATAGAACTGTAACTAATCTTCAGATTTTGAACTTTACATATGATAGGATGCTTAGAGAAGAACGAACATTCAGAACCTAGCAAAAAGAGAAAATAGGTTTATTTGATTGTTGTGGATTTGTTTTTAATACCATATGATCTGGTTTACAGAATGTAATTTATGAGCAGTGGGTATGAGATGTCTTACAACAACCTCAGATAAGAATGTGCACACCTGGATTATAAGATAATTTAATGAAGGGAGAGGACTTACCCAAATCTGTTCATTAGATTTTGTTTTATCTCTAATTTGGAAGTGGAACTGAGAGACTCAGTCCAACTGGGGGCTAATGCATGTGGGTTTATGCATGTGATTGAGGAAATTGAACATGCAAATTGGAGGATATGGACTTATCAGTGCTTCTTCTATACAGAGCATGAATAGCTTTCTGCTGAGGGAATGGACAATGGCAAAAAAAAAAAAAATACTATCTGGATATCTAATAACTCTATGTATCCTTGTTCATGTCCCTACTTGTGGATCAGGTACATTTCTCCATCACGCCTTTGGCTGGTTTCATAAGACAAGCTTAATTCACAATTCTCCTGTTCTTGCTATCACTTAAAACAATTTGAGTTAATTTCTGTTCCTGCAAATACAATCGTATTTTTTTTTAGATTATATTAATGTAACAATGGAGAAAATTATTCTCAATATTACACTTTAGATGTGTATAATATTCCTTGAGTTCAGCATACCTATAGGAATATGGGATATAAATGAACTGGGATATTGGGGGCGCCTGGGTGGCTCAGTGGGTTAAAGCCTCTGCCTTTGGCTCAGGTCATGGTCCCAGGGTCCTGGGATCTAGCCCCGCATCGGGCTCTCTGCTCGGTGGGAAGCCTGCTTCCTCCTCTCTCTCTCTCTGCCTGCTTCTCTGCCTACTTGTGATATATGTCTGTCAAATAAATAATAAATTAAAAAAAAAGAACTGGGATATAAAGATCTGGGATATAAAAATATAAACCCCACTCTAATATACACAATGGATGTGGAAGTACAGAGCTCACATAAAATGTTCAAGGACTAATAGGTTATCTTTTAGCCTTCCTTGTCTAAGAAATTTTCCTCCTAATAACATCACAAAGCCACACATGTTTATTTCTGTTGATGTATCTACATGGTTGCTTAGTTCTGCTTCATATTGTTTTAAAATTTTACCTGCAAAAGTTTATAAAATATACCATAGAAATTTAGGATCTACTGAAAAATTAAAATGCAAATGTACTTAGCTGAGAAAAGCTAACTTCATTTTTAAACAATATATAGATGACAAATATGTTAATATATCTTACCCATGAATGCCGTTTATTTATACCCATATGAATGTGCATAAAGATATAAATAAACATAAATTATTGTTCATACTAGTATTTTTGCATATATCTTATTTAAGATTAAAATTTAATATGCCATGTGTGTTATATTTCAACACTGAATTTATTATAAATAGCTAATGATAATTATAGCTGTAAACAAGATTATATTTCTAACAATTCTTGCAAGAAAAGAGACAAAAATTATGTAGAAATGTGCATGGCCTTCCTTTCATTCTACACAAAAGAGAATCTCTGGCCCTGTAACTCAAAGCCCAAGGTTGTTTCTAATATTAGACATGCTCTTTTCAAATACTCTTCAACGCCATCATGAATCTTTTTTTTTTTTTCCAGTAAACCTGTTTTCCTTGATGTTAGCATCATTTTCTGCAGGAGTCCTTCCACACAGCAACAATGGTTATTCCAAGTGTCTGTAGACTTACATGGGGCTAACCACTATTTATCTAAATAGAAGGTATAGCCATCATTTGGGATATCAAGCTCTTCAAAAGAATTCTAACTGGTCCTAATTGGATCAGATGTCCATGACTGATTAATCCATTTATCTAGAAAAAAGGGGTAATCTGATATGTTAGCTGAGTGACATACACTCCCCTTCTTTATAAAAAAGCTCTAACAGGTTGTTACTGAGCCTTATCAGTTTGATGGGGCCATTTATAAAAATAAGTATTATAGGACCAAAAAAAAAAAAAATGGAGTATCACATTTTCTGTCTTGAGAAAGAGAAGTAAAGAAAAATTCCTTTTATATTATTTATTATTGTTTAGTTCTGCTAAATTATAAAGATTAAGCATTGGTTTCCACTCTGAAATGATTATATTATATACACACAGACAATATTAAACTGGACCAAAAGCATGGACTTTGTGAGGCATTAACATTTCTTGGGAGATCTGGGATAAGAAGCACAGAGCCATGAGGGATAAAATGGTCTTTCAGGAAGGCAAGAATTAATTTCTAATGTCACCCATTATTATAATTTTCTTTAGGCATATATTTGGGCATATGATAAATTTGAATTTGGGTATTTGATTTATATATTTAGCTTGTTTTGAGATCAAATTTACATATTAGAAAGTGCATAGATATCAAGTAATGGAGTGTTGACAATCTTACACACTATCAACACTACCTTTATATATAATATTTCCATCCACATCAAGCTCATTTCTGATCTGTCTTCTCAATTCCAAGCTCAACTCCCAACCTCAGGCAGAAGCATCATTCAAGACATATGGCTTGGTGCTCTCTCTACTCTTTGGTGCCCATGAAAATGTTTTATTTTAAATCAGGAAAGAAAAATAAGTTTTAAGCCAAATTTATTACTATTTTTGTCATTACACTAGAAGAGTCATAAAGTGTAAATGTGTTTGTATGTATATAGATATTTTTTAATTTTAATTTTTTGCAAGTGGGGTAAAAAACCCATCATCAAGGTAAATGTATTTAAGACCCCAAAAGTCATAATGCAACCGATTTCTTTCACCATAGAAAACTTTGTCTTCTTTGGACTTCATGAAATCAATCATGCCATATGTTTTCTTTCATGTTTGGCATCTTTCATTCCAAACTTTTTTTTTTAAAGAATTATCCGTGCTTCCATATCTTTTCTTCTATTTGTAATGATGAGTGGTATTCTACTATATAAATATGTTAATATCTACTTATCTACTCTCCTGTGGACAGTTACTTGTTTTCCTGTTTGGAGCTGTTATGAACAAGGCTGTGATGAACATTTTTGGACACATATTTTTGGAACTATGTTTTCATTTATTAAATAAATATTTAGTGGGGAATTTCTTTGTCATAAGATAGATGTATATTAAATTTTATAAAATATTACCAAGCTATTATTCAATGTAGCTTATTTTACACTCACATGTGAGTTCCACATGTGCTATATCTTTGTTAAATCATATTATCATCCCTCTGAATTTTAGCTTTTCCAATAGATGTGCAATGGTGTCTCATAGTTATATTCATTGTAATTTTCCTAATGAATGATGATGATGAGCATCTTTTAATGTAGTTATTGGACATCTGTATGTTCATTTTTCAGTTTCTATTCAATAGCTTTTTGTCCATATTTATTGGGTCATATATAATTTTATAGTGATTTTTTTTAAGTTCTGTATATACTCCTTTGGCAGATATATATGTACGGTGTGTATCTTATTCTGGGGTTTTATGCCTATTAATTTCTTTAATGGAATCTTCTAATGAACATAAATTTATTTTCTATGAAGTTCTGTTAATTTGTTTGTCTTTTTTTAATTTTGCCTTTTGTGTGCTAATAAGATATTCTTGTCTATATCAAAATTAAGAGGTAGAGTGAAGACTACAACATTTTGTTTCATTTCATTTTTTTTCTCTCAAAATAGTTTTGTTCAGCTCAAATTTGTTGGATTTTCACATACATATTTTTTAGAATCATATTGAAATGAAAGAAAAAAACAAACCAACAAACTGTCTTTTAGGATTTTGAGCTTTATTTATATCTATAGATTGATACGGAAGAATAAGGAGTATAATAAAATTAAGTTTCTCAATCCATTAATGTGGTATGCTTTTCCATTATTTAAGTTTTCTATAGAGAGGTCTTTCATTGTTTTGTTAAATTTATGATAAAGCAATTTTAAATGCTATTTTATCTTCTAATTAAAAAAGAAAAACAGATTGATTCTAATACTCTTCATTATTTTGTTTCTGAAAATCTAGGTTTTGATCAAATACAATTATCCTTCAATCTGTAAAACTTTGTTGCTATTGTTTCTGTTATTTTAATAATTCTTGTAATGTAGATCTGTAGGAAAGAAAGTTGTTGTTGTTTTCATTTTCTCATCCTTCTGAAAGTGTCTTGTTTTTTACATTTTTTTGAGTGATATTTTTACAAAAAATTGAATTCTGGATAAGCAGTTTATTAGTTATTGAATTTTTATTTGTTTATTTTTTTTTGAATTTAGCCTTTTAAAGATGTTCTTCCACCACATTCTTAATTGCATTCTTTCTGTTGAAAATTTTGTCATTTTTCTCTTCTTACCATTTTTCAATATGATCTGTGGTATACAATACATTTTTCAATATGATCTGTGGTATACAATCTCCTTTGGTAGATTGTATTACTATCTTATTAACACTGTGACAAATTACCACAAACTGGATGACTCAAATAAACCAGGGAAATTCAAATCAAAATCACATTGAGATACCACCTTACACCAGTTAAAATGGCCAAAATTAACAACACAAGAAACAACAAGTGTAGGAGAGGATGTGGAGAAAGGGGAGCCCTCTTACACTGTTGGCAGGAATGCAGGTTGGTGCAGCCACTTTGGAACGCAGTGTGGAGATTCCTTAAGAAATTAAAAATAGAGCTTCCCTATGACCCTGCAATTGCACTACTGGGTATTTACCCCAAAGATAGAGATGTAGTGAAAAGAAGGGCCACCTGTACCCCAATGTTCATAGCAGCAGTGGCTACAACAGCCAAACTGTGGAAGGAGCCAAGATGCCCTTCAACAGACTAATGGTTAAAGGAGATATGGACCATATATACATTGAAATATTACGCCTCCATCAGAAAGGATGAATACCCAACTTTTGTATCAATGTGGACTGGACTGGACTAGAGGAGATTATGCTGAGTGAAATAAGTCAAGCAGAGATAATCAATTATATGGTTTCACTTACCTGCGGAACATAAGGAATAACGTGGAGGACGTTAGGAGAAGGAAAGAATAGTGAACTGGGGAAATCAGGGGAGCGGGAGATGAACCATGTGAGACTGTGGACTCTGAGAAACAAACTGAGGGTTTTGGAAGGGAGGGGTGTGGGGGATAGGTGAGCCTGGTGATGGGTATTAAGGAGGGCACGTACTGCGTGGAGCACTGGGTGTGGTGCATAAACAATGAATCTTGGAACACTGAAAAAATAAGATAAAATTTTGAAAAAATAATAAAGTTGATACAAAATGAAAAAAAAAGATTCTGGAAGTAGAAGTTCAAACCTATTGAGTTAAAATTTAACCATTGGCAGTATTGTGTTTCTTCTGGAGGGTGTAGGGGAGTATCTGCCTTTTGCATCCTCTAGAGACAGCCTGCATTTCCTTGGTTGTGGTCCCTTCCTTTGTCTTTAAAACCAGCAACACAACATCTTCAAATATCTCTCTTCTCGACTCTCAGCTTTCCTCTTCTCAGACCCTCAGGCTTTTGTTTCACTTTTTCCCTTGTAAGGAGGACCTTTGTGATTATACTGAGCCTACCAAATAATCCAGGATAATCTTCCTATATCCATATCCTTCTCTTAATGTCATCTTCAAAGTTCCTTAGCCACATAAAGTAAGGTATTCACAGGTTTTAGAGATTGACATATGGACATCTTTGGGGAGTTACTACTGTGTCTACACACAGTTTTGTTTGTTTGTTTTAGTTTGTTTTTGTTGTTGTTTTCCTGTTTTGTTTTTGTTTTTTTTTTTTGCTTTTTACAAATATTCTCTTTATACTTGATTTGCTTCAATTTGACTTTGATATAGCTGTGTATGGTTTCATTTTTTTTCCTCCTCCATAATGCCTGCTGAGACACTTGATTTTACAAGTACTTTTCCAAATTTTGAGAATCTTAGCAATCTTATCTTCATTTTTTTTTTTCCTATTCCAATCTTCTTTTTTCTTCTGGAGCTCAAGTTTACATATATAGAATATATCTTATTATACAAAAGATCTCAAAATGTTCTGTCTATAGTTATATTTTGTATCATATTGTATTTGTATTTGTATTATAATTTGTATTATATTCTGTATGCTTCAGTTTAGATCATCTTTAAAGTTACTATTCAAATTCTCTGATTCTTTCCTTTCCTGCATTCATTTTTTTTTTTTTCTGATATCCAAACTGAAATGTGTCTTTCCTAAAATCTCTATTTGGATTTTTAAAAATAGTTGACATTCTCTGCTTCATTTCTTCCTCTGTTCGCTCAAGTTATTTTCTCTTCAACTGTATATTTAAACATATTTACTGCAGATTTTTTTTAATTCTCTGTTTGATAATTTTAATATTTAGGCCATCTCTACATTGGTCTCAGTTAATGGTTTCATCCCTTGATGATGTTATATTTTATGGCTCCTTTCATAAGTTAAAAAAAATTAGAAAGAGAATGAAAGAAATAACATTAGTTCCAGAAAAGGGAAAATCCTATCTTTTTCTGAACAATAATGTGAGTCTTTGAGACAATAAATGCATTGTTGAGAAATTCTAGGCTAGACTAATGCTTAGACTGAGTTTAGTACTGACGAAGTTCATTCCTTCAGTAGGGCATGGGATCTTACTACCAAGGACACTGTAAAAATCTCTTTGTTGATTTACACACAGAACCAATACTCTAAACCACGGGAGATCTGGTTCTCAGCTATTTGGGTTATAAGAAATTCTATTTGCTATCTACTCCTACTTCTGTCCATAAGATATTCAGGTATTGTCTCTTGCTTGCTTTCCTCTGCCTTGCTGCCCTGACCTTACCCTTTGAAAAAGGCTGTGGTCCAGCATTCAGTGAAAGTCTTGGAAATTTTTTTTCTTAACTTTCCTATTCTGTCACATTCTTAGGATACAGGCACATTGTGTCTTCTCAGAGACATTGCTTCAGTTCAGGAGCTATACAATATAGCAGCCCTGCCTGATAGTTTCCAGAATGTTTACCTCCATGGAGTTTATCTTAATTGTTTTTCCCTCCTGCAGTGTTCAACAGCCTTAGCCTCTTTGTTCCTGAGGGCCCAGGAAGCCTCATTTTGGTTTCCCTGACCTGCCCTCAGTCTCCAGTGTATGCCAAATGTCTCAGGAAAGTTCTCTCTAGGCACTCGTCTGCTGTCTTTAGTCTTTTGGTTCCATCTCCAGGTCTCGCTAAAGAATTTGGAGAGTTGGGAAGTAGATGAAGACTTGCTTAGAGGGTGGAGCTCCTCAGGATTCTGAATCATCATGCCAGACACCACTTGGCCACCATTACTGCTGCTGCTGTTGCTACTACTTCTACTATTACTACTACCGCTAGTGTATTTTAATTTTGGCTTCTTTCTCCTTACCCCATTCTCTGGTGAATTCCTCCCCCTCCATCCACTCCACCAGGGATAAAAGCAGACTTGAGTCTCTTTTTCCCCTAGGAGGCTCTTGTTTCATACATCTTTATTCATTAAAATTTCTTTCATCCTCATTTCTCTAATGGGTTGTTAAAACTATGATTTTGTTGGTTATCTAGTTTTTTTCCTCATTATCAAAGTAAAAGTGATGTTCTCTTGAAACATTCTATGTCTTACTCAGAAGCAGAAGTCTGCAATGTTTGATATTAAGTGTGTAGTAATTCTCACCTGAAGGTCTATCATCAAAATTAACTTAGTTATTAATATTAGATAAATTAAAAATAATAGTATAAATAAGGTTTAAAAGTCAAATAACATAATGTGTTGAGATCTAGAACTTTTGACTAAAGAATTTCATAACATGTTTTCCTGAAAAATTATTGAAATACATTTTGAGATTTTAAATTTATCTATTTTGTACATGGGAATTTTCATATAGCATTATGTCTTTACATGGGAATACAGTTTATTTTTAAAAGAGAATTACATTTTTTTAGAATAATAACATTGGGAAAATAATGACCTTTCTTAGAAATGTCTTTATCAACATAATTCTCAACTTAGTTATATCAAGCAGAGCTTCACATTTTATAAGAAAGATTTAGATGTATGAATAGCCAAATTGACTGATTCCTTATTTGGCTGTAATATATAGCCTTCAAGGCATTATATGTTTACTCATGGAAGGTAATGAAAATATAAGTTCCTTGATAGAATGTTAAAATAAAAATTATCTCTGAAAAAAGAAAGCTTTACAGAAATATAACAAGTAACTGAGAGGTTAAGAGATGTACGTGGGGAAATAATGGATCTTCCTTTCTAATGTAACATCATCCATCTCACTAGCTTTGATTAGACTTTTAGGTATTGTTCTCTTTTCTTTCTTTTTAACAGAAAATACTTTTAACATTTGTCAGACACAACCAATAGTTCTATTTTTGACCTTATTGAAAAAATTGTCTCAGGAGAACTAGAGATGGAAAATGAGCGAAGAGAAAAATCTGGACAAGGGAAAGAAGGGAGGATATGATGTAGTAGTGATCATTGAAAAATGATCTGGGGTCATTGAAAAATAGCTTAACTCATCATATAATAATAATAATAATAATAATAATAATACTGCATAGTGCTCTTGGCCAAAACCTTGAAAAACATCTAAAGCTTCTAGTTAAGCTTTATTTCACGTATCAGATAGTAACTTATAAAGTTTAAGAAATTATCTCATTTTTTAAATGTTTACAAAATTATCTCATTTTTTTAACATAAACATTTTTATGCAGTGAAAGATGCTACATGATTTTGGAAATAAATATGGTTAATGTCTTAGGTTAATTTTAAAAAATCAATGCATTAATTGAATTCATTCATTCATTTAACAAACATGTAAGAAATGACTAGGCACAGTAAAGGAATGAAAGGATCACAGTGTTAAATGATACCTTTTAATTTTGATCAGATCAGGTAAATGGATTAACTGTTTCTGAAAATATCTTTATGTAAATCAAATTTAGATATTACAGTCATAAATTTAAGAACTATCATTTTATTAAAAACATAACCATGTACAAAAATATGATGGGTTTATTGAGAGCTAAGCATACATTAAATTATATGATCATTTATTGTTGGCTCAAGGCAAGGTTCCCTATCTTCATGAATACAAGATACAACTCTTAGGAAGGATTTAGACATTTATCTGCCTGAAGGTCCTGAAGATAGATGGCTTATCACAGGGTTATTTTACTTCCTTTTATCCCCTTAAGAATGTATTATCACAGGCAATCTAAGAAGGTCCTTTACATCAAACCTTAAAAAATATGGCTGTTTGCTCTCTGTATTTAGAAGATTTGCCCTCTAATCTGTAATATGTGTGAGTCTGTGGATTCAATTCAAGTATACAACTTTAAGAATAAATATCACAAGTCTTTCTATTAACTTTAAAATTAACTCTCTGGATAACTATAAAAAATAAATTATTCTACAACTTTTTTATTCATAACTTTAAAATTTAACTCTATATTCCATTAATTTGTGGCAAGTTATGCTTATGTTATTTGAAATATTATGAAATATGGGAAAATTTACCTTTAGGACCTTTATTTTGTGTATGAGACAGTATATTATGGACACTGCTGGCTTATAAGCTGTATGGGTCTATGTGAATTCAATTCACGAATCCATCACATATTTAACAGAACTAACATACTTCTTTAAGCAGATAGTTTTGCCTCAATAGAGTCAAATAACAATAATTTTATGTTACTTTAACAAGTAAATAATAAAGTTGCACACTTTTAGGTCACCACAGAATTACCAAACATATCTTTTCAAAAACAGGGTAAAAATAATTTAAATTCAGAAGGAACAAAAACAAAATTGTTTCATTTTGTGTATTTCAAACCCCATAATTATCCCACAATTTCTTTTTCCTAATGATTTTCAACTGTTTTCAATATAAGGTATAAAACTTGGTAGATCTGGAAACACTTTTATTTTTTTTAGATTTTATTTATTTATTTAACAGAGAGAGATCACAAGTAGGCAGAGAGGCAGACAGAGAGAGAGGGGGAAGCAGGCTCCCTTCTGAGCAGAGAGCCCAATGTGGGACTCGATCCCAGGACCCTGGGACCATGACCCAAGCTGAAGGCAGAGGCTTTAACCCACTGAGCCACCGAAGTGCTGATCTGGGAACACTTTTAAAAAAGTGTTTAAATTTGAGCTTTGTATTGCCAAAGAGTAAGTAATTTATACCCATTATTTATAACACTAATAACTAAAATAATTTTGGTATTGATGGTGCAATATAAGTTACTGAGATATTATATACTAGATGGTCCACTGAATATTAATGTTCATTTTTCAGTTAAGTGCTATATATCAGAGAATAATATAAAATGACCATATTGCAAGATTCAGCTATATTATAGAAAAACATTAGAATAATAATAATAAGAAGATAATATTTAAAATATAAAAAGCATGTATCAAATGAATATATACTATGGGATGATAACCACAATAAATAGTTAACACAATTATCACCTCACATAGTTACTATTTGTATGCATGTGGTGGGGGCCAGAAGATAACACTTGAGATTTATATTCTCAGCAAATTTCAAGTATATAACACAATATTTTTAACTGCAGTCACCATGCTATACATTATATTCCCCAGAAGATATCCATCTTATAAATGAAAATCTGTACCCTCTAACAAACATCTTCCCATTTTTCCCAACCTCCTGGTTCTGGCAACCACCATGCTACCCTCTGTTTCTATGAATTTGACTTTTCTAGATTCCCATATAAATGAAATTATACAGTACAGTCTTTTGTCTGTTTGTCTTTTTCTGGCTTATTACACTTAGCATAATTACCTCAAGGTCCATTCATCTCACAGATGGCAAGACTTCCTTCCTTTTCTATGGCTGAAGAGTATTCTTTTGCATGTATACGTATATATTATACCATGTCTACCTATCACATTTTCGTTATTCATTTCGCTGTCAACAGGTACTGAGATTGTTTCCACATCTTGGCTATTGTGAATAATGCTGCTGTGAACATAGGAGTGGATTTCAGATGCCTTTTTGAGATAAAAACTTCCTTCTTTCATATACATAACCAGAAATGGGATTGCTGGATCATACAGTAGTTTTATTTTTAACTTTTGAGGAACCTCCATACTCTTTTCCATAATGGCTGCTGCACCAATTAACCTCACCAACACTGCTCAAGGGTTCCCTTTTCTCCACATCCTTGCCAGCAGTTATCTCATCTTTTTGATAATAGTCATTCTAACAGTGTGAGGTGATATCTCATAGGGGCTTTGATTTGCATTTCCGTGATAATTAGTGATGCTGAACATCTTTTCAAGTTCCTGTTGGCTGTTGGTAGGTTTTCCCATTTGTATATCTTCTTTAGAAAAATGTCCACTCAGGTCATTTGCACATTTGTAACTGGATTATTTGCTTATTTTTATTATTGCATTATAGGAGTCCCTTATATATTTTGGATAATTAGTATCTTATCGAATATTTTTCCCATTCTGTAAATTGCCCTTTCATTGTGTTGATTTTTTTTCTCTGCAGAAGCTTTTTAATATGATATAGTTCCACTTGAAGGTTTTTACTTTGTTGCTTGTGGTTTCTTGTCATCTAAAAAATCTTTGCCAATATTTTGAGATTTTTCCTTGTTTTCTTCCAGAAATTTTATGCTGTCAGGTCTTACATTTATATTTTAAATCAATTCAAGTTAACTTTTGTGTATACTGTAAGGTAAGGGTTCAATTTAATTCTTTTGCATGTGAATATCCAATTCTCCCCATATCTTTTATTGAAGAGACTACATTTTCCCCACTGAGTATTTTTGATTCCCTTGTCAAATACTAGTTTACCATATATTTGTGGGATTATTTCTGGGCTATTGATTTTGTTCTATTGGTATATGTGTGTGTTTTTATACCAGTACCATGTTGTTTTGATTGCTATAATTTTGTAGGTTGAAATCAATACACAAATAAAAATATATCCGATGTTCATGGATTAGAATAATTAATACTGTTAAAATCTCTATACTGCTCAAAGTAATCTATAAATTTGGTGTTATCCTTATCAAAATTCCAATGACATTTTTCACAGAAATGAGTTATTCCTAATTTAGTTAATTTTACTAAACGGATCATTTAAGTAAGGTAAAGTTAGTTACATATTAAGAACTAGAATACCTACAAATTATTAAAATATTTTAAAAATTTATTTCAAAATTCCAAAAGTATCCATAGACCAAATGCCTCCAGTTTCTTGTAATGTATAATTAGCACAGATACTTTTATAAACTACTTGGAAATTAGTGCCTATAAATTTAGTTCTCATTCTATTGATATCTTCAAGCCATATATTATATGTTGGAGTCTACAAATAAAGTATCCATGTTTATTTGTGTCTCATCATCATTACAAGCCTGGGTTTTATATTCCTGTAAAGCAATTCCATCTTTCCTTTCTTACTTCTTTTTTCACTGTTTTATTAATTATGTCAAACACATTACGTATTTCTCCTGGAAGTGAAATCAGTAAGTTATCATTTAAATATGTCTACCATTTAAAATATGTCTAGGGGCACCTGGCTGGCTCAGTTGGTAGGGCATGTGACTCTTGATCTCAAGGTTGAGTTCAACCATACATTGGGTGTGGAGTCTGCTTTAAAAAATTAATTAAGTAATTAATCAAAAATATATATACACACATGCACGTATATGTTCATATACACACATATATCAATATATATATACACATATATAAATATATGTATATATACATATGTATGTCTATTATTCCACCACTTAAAATATGTCTCAATAAATATCATAGGCAAATTAAAAATTAAAAAAGGATATAATAAACAAAATAAGACATGAAAGGACTAAAGTTAGATAATGTGGAATTTAGGGCCAGATAGCAAATGGGAAAAGAGGCAACATTTCATGATGATAAAAGTTTCAATATGTAATGAAAACATAATACATATTAGAACACTGAAAATATAATTAAATACATGAGGAAAATTTACTGAGAACTGCAAGCATTCAAGAACAAAAGGCATAAAAATAAAAGACAGACATACTCCCACATTTTAACATTTTCTTCTGGAAATTTTATACCACAATTGATATCAAAGTGTTTTGATTATCATAGTTTTAATTTATGAGTCAAATTATAAAATATAGGGTGTCAGGCTGACTCAGTCGGTGAAGCATGCGACTCTTAATCTCAGGTTTGAGTTTGAACCCCATGCTGGGTGTAGAGATTACTTAAAATAAAAAATCTTTTAAAAAATTATAAAATGTATAATTTTCTACAGGCAATATTTATTCCTGGGAGAGAGAAACAGAGAGATACTATGTCCCTTACAAAAAAGTTAAGTTCTTTTATATGTAAGGAACAGTTAAAATAATTAAGTACCTAAACATACACACACACACACACACACACACACACACATCCCCTTAGTACAGAGGCCTGAATTCCTTCATATAATATTCCTTCATATAATATTATTAGACCTCAAGATGATTAAAATGTAAATTAATAATAATAATAAGAATGTTCAAGTAAATAATTTAAATAAAACCAAAAACTCCATTCTCAATAAATCTTGCATTAAATAAAAATAAAAACTAAAATTAGAACTTTTGAGAAATCAATGCAAAGCAATAGCACTGTATAACAATAGAGGACGTAGAAATTGCACACAAAGGGAAATGTTTATCCTTATATCCTTAATATTCAGTGAAAATCTTGAAATAAATTAACCTAAGTATTTCATTTATATGATTATAATTTCATATATAAATAAGCAAGTATTTATTGTTTTTGTATGCAAATAAATATTGAATAACAAAACATATTAAGAGGGAATCTCCAGAAAATATACAACTAGCAAAGGACACAGGACTAGCAGCCTAGCTAAGAAGGATTGGCCTGTTCTTCTGCCAACAGAACCTGCATTTGGAGTGTATGAGTCAAGCTTAGGATATACAGCATCTGGAAACCCTGCAGCTGGGGTGCTCATGTGACGTGGCTTTGATTAATAAGAGAGCGTTAAGAGAATTAAAAGTTTGACCAATAAAATAGATGCTTGTCTTTTATCCTTCTTTATTATTGGAACACAGAGCAATGCCTGAAAGTGCAGAAGTCTTGAAACTAGAAGAATGGGAATAACATTCACAGGAAGAGAAAGAGCTTGGGAGACTGATGTCATAGTGAAGCTATTGTCCCAGCTACCTATTTTGTTATTACCAGGAAACACAAATGAAGCCTCTTATTCATTTAAGTCTAAATAAAGATTTAGATTACAAATGGCCAACTGAACTAAGTAGAACTGAGAAAGGAATAAATAGTAAAATAGAAATAAATGAATTTCTAAAGTAAATAGAATACCAAAAAGTCTAGCTCTCTAAAAATGTAAATCTGGAGTTTGTTTAATAAAAAATGAGAATAAAATTGAAATACAGACAAAATATGTGAAAATTGATAAGTGACACACAAAATGACTTTATATCTACTCTGAAACAAAAAATAATATTTAGGGATGCAAGAAAGCATCCAATCTCCAAAGTTAAAAAGGGGGACATTGACAGATTTTAGCAAAAGAAATTTCGATATTTCTGTATTTCAAAAAATACAAAAAGAGATAAAATATGTATGACAGGTAAAACACAAAGGATTAGTATCTGCAATATATAAGTCATTCTTACAAACAAATGTTAACATAATTTAGTGAGAAATGATGAAAGTGATGCTGCCAAATAATGCATAGAAGAGGACACATTAAGTCAATGTGAGAAAAGCTGACACTTTCTAATAAAGGCATGCAAAGTAATGCAAACTGATCTGTCAGATTGGCTAAAATTTTAAAAGGTGTTAACACTAAATTTTGAAGAAAATGTATTTAAACTGGCATTTCTCAAATAATGACACATTTAAGTTGGTACTGTTTATTAGAGTGATGTGGTACTACTTAGCAAAATTTTAAATACATAAAGTATATAAGGGAAATTTTTCTTTTACTCTCTTGACAGAAAAAAAATGGTAACTCAGCTTTATCAGCATAAGCATGAGGGAATTTGTCACAATATTGTTTTTAATAGTGAAAAATATCCACGGGGAAAGGGCTGGTTATATAAAGTATTTAATTTAACAAAATTAAATTAGATTTTTATGAACTATTTTGAAAGATAAAAAGATACTCTTGGCCTATAAAAACAATAGTTAAAAAAATTCTGAAAATATACAGTTGGATTGAATGGGTAGATGGAATGGTAGTTTTTTTTTCAGTTTTAATTCTGTGAATGAACATAATTTAAAAACTGTGTATAAACACATATCATATAGCACTATTTACATTTGCATAAATCCAGGCATTTGCATAAACATATTATTCTTCCATTTTATATTGTGGTTGTAGTACTTAAACTCTCCTATCAGTCCTCAAAACAAGTAGGTGATATGTTTTGCTCCTCTTATTCATGTCTTTCTTTAGCTAACAGACTTTTTAGAAATCTAGATCCAAACAGGGACTTGAAAAGTCTTGTTCTCTTGTTTCTCTTGCTTCTTAATGAATGAAAACATGCCCAGAATAGCAACTAAAGGGATGAGAAAGACAAGTGGGGAGAGAAAAGGCTGTCCTAAAGCAGCCAAAATAAAGTAAGTCCTACTACCTGAAATAACATATTTAAGATAGCCATTATATGGTATGCTTGTAATTTTTTTTAACAGCTTTGAAGTATAACTGGCATACATTTAACTATATACATTTAAAGTATACAATTTTAATTTTTCTGCAAAATTTTATAAATTGAAAAATTACAGCCTAACATATGAGCTTTAAAAATTCAACTGTAATTTTTGACATACATACACACTTATTTTTATTTTTCCAGGCTTTAGGGATTGTTGAGTTTCATGGATATGTTAGTTTATAATTTTTATCAAATTTGAAAAATAATTTTCTGGACTCCAATTACACAGCATTTCTAGGACTCCATTTACACATATATTAGGCTGCCTGAAGTTGCCTTAGAGCTCAGTGATGTTCCTAATATTTTTTTAAATCCAATTTCTACCTTTGCTATATTTTGGATAATTTTTATTAACATATATTCAATGTGAGCAATCTTTTCCTCTGCAGTCTGATTTGCTGTCAATCCCTCCCTTGCATTTTTCATATCAGGCATTGTGGTTCTCAGCTTTAGAAGGTCAATTTGGGTCCTAGTTAAATCTTCCATATTTCTAGTTAACACATTAAATCTTTTTTCTGGTTTCTTGAACTTTCAGTTGGCCATGATATGTAAACTTCGCAGCCAGAGAATAGTCCTCACATTGTTGATTTTTGGTCAGCCGGGGATCACTGTCCTTTGTTCCCTGAGGACCAAGTTCTTAGGAAAAAAAAAAAAAAAAGTCATATATTTTGTCTTTATTTTCTAGTCCTTACATATAGGAGGCTGAACACTCCTCCTGGTCCTTCATCTTTGCTGGAAGCACAGGTTTTGTCATAGGGTTTAAATTCTTAATCTTACATAGCCTTTATTTTATTTAAGATGACAATTTTTATTATGTTACGGTGAAGAAAGACTTTTCTCTCAAAGAAGTATACCCATTTACTTGATTCTAAGGTGCACAATATCCCACATTTTTTTAAAAAGATTTTATTTATTTATTTGATAGAGATCACAAGTAGGCAGAGAGGCACGCAGAGAGAGAGAGAGAGAGAGGAAGGGAAGCAGGCTCCCAGCAGAGCAGAGAGCCCAATGCGGGGCTCGATCCCAGGACCCTGGGATCATGACCTGAGCCGAAGGCAGAGGCTTTAACCCATTGAGCCACCCAGGTGCCCCCCCCCCCACATTTTAATATAGATATAATGATTTAATTTACAGATGTTATTTTTCATTTTAACTATTTAGTGCATGATGACTACTCTTTCATGTTAAAAATATGTAGATCCTTATATGACAGAACTTCTAATAATGATTAAAAATGGTTAACAATGGCAAGGAGTTCAGTCAAGCTTTTAAATTAGTGTATTTTAATAATCTCAACAATTTCCAATTACATTAACAAAAAGTAGCATATATGCGTGAGAAATGTCATTTATTTAGAGATGTTTCTTGGTATATAAATGGTTTTGGAGTTTTTTTTCAATAACGTTTCATCCTTCAGAGTTCTGTGCCTCACAATTTATTGGGTGAGAATTGGCTGTCTGAGAAAGCTAATTCAGAGGTGTGCTATTGAATTGGCCTTTAACACAAACAGTAATTCACTAAGTGGTGTCCTGGTTGCCTAGAAGAATGAACCATGTTTTAAATTTACATCCAGGGAGCAGTTTACACAGAAGACCAATTCTGGCTTCTTGTATGCTCAGCATGAGAAAGCTAGCATTTCAAAGTATTCCCAAACCCCAAACTAAAATCACATTGAAATGCCAAATCAAACAAAAGAAAGCAGATTATACATTTATTATCTACAATGTAGTTAAGTAAAAATACTTTGGCACTTGAATGTTCAATTAGTTTGTTTTTCCAATATTTAGTTCTATGCTAAAACAGAAACAGCCAGATGGTGATATACATAATTTTATTTTATTTTTTTAAAGATTTTATTTATTTTACATAGAGAGAAATCATGAGTGGGGGGACAGAGGGAGAGGTAGAAGCAGGCTCAGCAGAGAGCCCAATGTGGGCCTTGATCCCAGAACCCCAAGATCATGACGTGAGCTGAAGGCAAATGCTTAACATACTGAGCCACCCAGGCACCCTTCGAATTTTAATATACTTTAACCAATGAAATCTCCCTATATAATAAAGTATATATATATATTGTTATATACTATCTACACCTATTATTATTATTAAACAATTTTACTAAATTAAACCATTATTAAATATTTATTTAATAATACTGTTTATTATTGATTAATTTATTTTAAAATAATAAATATTATTAAACAATATTGAATAATTAAATATCTACCATTAAATAATTAAATATTTATTACTAAATAATTATACTTTATGCTATATATATATATATATACATATATATATATGTAGGGACAGAAATGAACCTACTGCTGAAGAATCTATTTTCCAAAAAATGCAAGTCTGATATAGCATTAAAATAGTAAGAAATTTTGAGAAGAAAGTTTAAAGCAAAAATAATTTTAGTAGATTCAGGTATGAATGGGAAAACTAAGTTAACAACTCAAACTGTGAAGATTCGTCAACCCTTGATGAAAACAAACTAAGAAATGCAGTGAATTCATTTGTAAATGAAAAGTTTGTTTTTTTTTTTTTTGAGATTTTATTTTTAAGTAATCTCTACACCCAATGTTGGGCTCAAACTCGCAACTACTAGATCAAGAGTCACATGCTCCAACTGAGTCAGCCAGGCGCCCTGAATAAGAAAAAAATTTAAGCTTTCATTATTACCTTACATGTATATCTAATTAAATATAACTACTTGATGAAGCTTTCTTATATATATTCCTTTGATTATATGGCTTAATTTTTTTTAAAGATTTTATTTATTTATTTGACAGAGAGAGAGAGATCACAAGTAGGCAGAGCAGGGGGCAGGATGGGGGGGGGAAGCAGGCTCCCCGCTGAGCAGAGAGCCCGATGTGGGGCTCGATCCCAGGACCCTGAGATCATGACCTGGGCTGAAGGCAGAGGCTTAACCCACTGAGCCACCCAGGCACCCCGGCTTATATGTTTTTAATTTGTTCTATTTTGCTCTTTATTTTCAAAAGGAAAGCAAAGTCTAAGAGATAACTTTGGTTATAAAAGATCTTAAAATTTTAAATGATACCATTGCATCATTACCAGCTTAATGGGTACATTTGGCCCCAAAGAAATAATAAGCAAATAAATAATAATATATTCATCATTTTACCCTGGAAAGGAATGTATGTTAATATTTTATATATATAAAGATTGAATTCTGAAGCATATCTTCTCTTTATTAAATAGCCATAATTTCTTACTAAATTAAAATTATCTTAACTTTGTGAATTCTCTTCCCATCTCCAAAACTGTTAGCAAAGATTTCTCCATAGAACAGAACAATATCAATGTCTCCAAAGTTGATGATTTGGTGATAATTTGGTGATAGCTAATTTTTTTTTTACATATTGTAGAAGTTAATTGGTACTTGAACACTAATAAAAAAAAAATCCTCCTACCAACTTCAGTTAACAATTTTATCATGGTCCTTATTTTTATTATATGGACTAATTCCACCCAAAGTAATTTTAAAATCCATAAAACATACACTGAAATTTAGAACTTATTTAATTGCTCCAATTGGGTGATTTTATGGACTTGTAAATAAGTTAATTCTCTACCAACTAGTCTGACATTTGTTTTATACTAAATGTAGCAATATATGTTGATATTATACATTAATGCACAGAATATTGATATTTATTGCAATAGAATCCTTTTGTTTTATGAAAATTGAGCCCCAAACATTCACAGAAAAAGTCAAATGTGAGTAAAATCTAATAAATGAAGCATTTAAGTATTTGTGTACTCTCAAATTTAATAGCATTGTACCATATTAAAACGTTAAGAAAGTTACACAATAAAATTTACTATTTCTATAAACATCCCTAAATAGATTGTAAGCTCCCTAAGAATAGAGTCCCACCTGTTCTTTTAAATATTTTGTATAAGAACCTAACATTGTTGTCAATGTGTAATTATTTTGATATGAATTAGAAAGTCTTTTCTGCTTACTATTCTAGCCAAGGCTTCCTTTTTTGAGATCTAATAAATCTCTTGCCCTCTTTGTAACCCTCCAATATACTAATTTGTACCTTCCTATGAACTTTGAGGAATAATTGCCCATACTGCTCATTTGAAATGGATTACAGGCATTGTATGGTAGCATTTTTTATTATTACCTTTACTGTTGATTATCTGTCTTTTAATTTTCATAAGTTGATGCCCTGTCTTTCAAGTTCCTTTAGGGCAGGACCCATGAATTAAATTTAATTTTGTCACTGAGACAGCTTATTAACTGAACCCTTAATACTCTTTAAACCGCTATTTAGATAATCACTAACTGCAATTTCAGGCATGTCCATAGAACTAAAGGACTTCCACTTCTCAAGGAACTTGAAGGACTATCATTTAAACACACTCATTTTCCAGTTGAGGGAAATTGATGTAAAAATTTTATATTCTAGACATGCGATTTGGAGATCAGAATCCACTTTTCCATTCTCTAAACTAACCCCCCTATTATAATTATAGATAAAAGTGGCCATTTCTCTAAAAACTGAATCTTATCAGTAAGACTAATATGTATTTTCATAAGTGTATGTATGTAATCAACAGGCATTGTTGGGTTACTATATATAATTATTTGAAATGCCGTTTGTACATATGTAAATTTTGCTATAAAAAAGTTTAGAACCCAGTTAAGGAATGTTTTAATTTACAAGGATATTTCAAGAGAGGAAATAAAGGTGTGTATGGTGTGTTGTATACTGTCATTTGAGAGGTAGGTCTTATTATGAAAGAGGAAGCAAAAGTTTGGGGATGTAACTAAGCTCTAATTCCAGCTATGCCACTTGCTAGATGCATTCTGTTCAGCCCAATTTACTACTAATAGAGAGGAAATACAATAACTCACAGATTTGTGGTGAATTTAAATGAAATCATTTAAGTGAAATATTATGCAGGACATCTGAATATAGTAGATGATTGTTTCTATTTTTTTCTTGTACGTTCTTTTAAATGAATTCAAAATAAATGTAAAATAAGAAGTCTTTCTTTGTTTTAGCAAGTTAATAGTCACTTTCAAGACACCAAAAATGTTTTTTGATAAGATGATACTTTTTTTCTGAAATGTCACATATATTATATATACTTATAAGTAGGGTATTTTTAAAAAGTTGATTTTGAGTTGTTTTTTTTTTTTTTTTTTAAATAGAAATCAAAACAGTCTTCACAGCTATTTTCCTCCTTTGCAGGGTTACTTTTTATTATGCATAATGCTTCCTGCTACTAAAATACTACAGTAACCTCAGCTCTTCCTTAGATAATTTAACTACCCTCTAATACATTTTCAACTTTAAAGGGTAAAACATTATATTGCAGAAACTTAAATTAGGATTTATACTTGAACAGTCATTAAAGAAAATTGTAACATAAAATATGAGGTTCTTTAAACTGTATGCTTTTACGAACTCTCCATTTCTAATGTTTGACTTTTGCAAGAGATTGATGCAATTCAATAGAAAGAGTTCCTAAAGTTTATACTTTTCACAGAAGTTTGGCTAAATATTGTTTTCAACACCAAGTGCAAACGTATCATTACCAATTAATGGCCTGGCCTAAGTATTATCATGATACTATGCTATGTGGAACAAATCTAAGGCATTTCTCCCATTCATGCTTGACACACGGCCAATTGTAAAATATACTGATAAGTGATTTAAGTAACTTCTAAACTTACTAAAACACTTTGGAAATTGGTTGCAATAGTGATAGGAGAGCACTTTCATATAACAATATATCTCCATGATTCTAAATTATGTACAGTTTTTTTATTATTAGGACAAAAGATTTCAGGAAAGATAACTTTTAGGTAGTATCCTTTTTTTCTCTAGTCTTATTTAAATTTTATGAATGCTCAATACTAACTATTCACACTTGGAATGAATTTCACCCTTATTGAATTCTAATGTGACCCTGAAATATGATGGATATCAAGTAAAGACTCTGCACTGAAGGTGGCTTTTATAATAATTTGAAGAATATCTCTGAGAGTATGTTCTGGATTGGCAATCATTTGACTGAGGTGGAAAATTTCAAGTCAGATTTCACCTCTAGCAGAAAATGACATCTTCACACTTCAGCTCACTGATATTGGTTTTTAATTATTTAATTAACAACCAATTTATCAAAGTCTTTATTAGACTCTACAGAGCTTTGCAGCACTCCTTAAATATGGTTAACAAGTTACATGTAGATTTTGAGAGGAAAACCACATAGTACAATGAAGCTACATTAAAGAATACAAAGTTTTAGCTGAAATTCTAGGGATTAGCTATATATTATTTACCTCAAGAAATCTCAGGCTCTTGCATGTAGTAATGTGAGAGATTTAGTAATACGGAAGGTTAACTGTTTTAAAGACCCCCTGTGGTTCTTGTTTTTCTGTTACCATAGGAAATCATCGGCCAGATTTTCATCAGTTTACTGTGCTCTTCTATGAAAACAGGTAATATTTAATTTATAATGTTTCCCTCATTCTTAGTCTATAAATATTAATAGCTTCCTGTGTTTGCCTTCTAGGACACAGCAGGATAGTAATAGAAATTTGTGACACACGAATTTTGGCTTCTAGTTATAACAGTTACATGTGGAATAAAACATTTCCTAATTTTATAACACATATGGTCACTATTTCTCAGATTTTTTTCTTCTGAGCTCCTAGAAGAGCTAATAATTTCTCTGTAACATATAAGACCATCCTTAACTGTTGGTTCATCACTACACTGTTTCATTTTATTCTAGAGTGGGATAATGCTTATCTAATTACAAGGAAGCAACCAGAGACAATGTAAAACTATTACGATATCCCCTAAAGCATTATAACATCTAAAGGAGAACTGATTATTAGTAAGCATACATTAATTATTTTGAATATTTTTAAACACATGTTTATTCATGGGAATGTAGAATTTTTTATTACACCTTAATCCTTCATATCTCTAATGGGCCTATTACCTTTGTTACTTGACCTTAACTTCCATTCAATATCTGTGGTCCCTTTTAAAATTATATTCAGAATCTCAAGCATATAGTCACCCTCCAGACACTTTTTCAAGTGTCTCAAATGTATAGGACTACAGAATAGGTCTACCTCTACATATTATAGGGAGTATATCTTGTAGCAGTCTCATTTGAGCCCAAGAGAGGCTCAAAGAGTTTTGGTAACTTCCCCTTGGAATAGTAAATAGGACTTTTGTCTGAACTAGAGAGAGAATTAACATTTCTCTGTATTGTTCACTTTTACTTTTTATGTAATTAATTGTTCACTTAATTTGTGTAGGGGGTTTAGGAGAGGAGAGAGAGAAAAAGAGAGTGGTCATTCAGAGTTTATGTAAGTCCAGATAGGATTTGTCTTGAGATATGCATTTGCTATGCCCAGTAGAAATAAATTTGGAAAAAAATATGACCTATATATCTACTGAGGAGGCCATCATTTTTTATTCTTTTTTTGAAAAAAAGACAAGACTGGAGCCATTTTTTTAAAAGATTTTTATTTACTTGACAGAGAGAGACACAACAAGAGAGGGAACACAAGTAGGGGGAGTGGGAGAGAGAGAAGCAGGTTTCCTGCCAAACAGAGAGCCTGATGAGGGGCTTGATCCCAGGATCCTGGGATCACAACCTGAGCCAAAGGCAGGTGCTTAACAACTGAGCCACCCAGGCACCCCATACTGGAGTTATTTTAAAATAGAGCTTGAGTGGCCACTGCAGAGAAACTGCATTTTGTTTTGTATTGTTTTGGTTTGTTTTGAACAAACTGGACTTTTGGACTAGGCAAAACTGCAATACTTATAAGCACTTGCTTGAAAAGTTAACAGGAGAATGGACAGTTAAATTTCTGTTATTCAAGCCACCCTGTTTGGGGTACTTTGCTATGGTAGCCTGAGCAAACTAATAAAGAACATCTTCCTAGCCAACATGATTTTATTTGGGTACATTTACTTCATCCTTATAAAATAATATTTAATTTCATTTAATGACCTACTCATTGCTTGACATGCAAAAAAAAATCTAATTTTTCAGTGGAAATATTTTTAAACAGGATGGACTTGGTCACAACTAGCTTTGCCATAAAAAATCTGTTAACCCTCTCCACATAAAAATAATATAGGATTAACAGACTTGTTTTCTATTTCCCCTCCAGCCTTTTATTCTGTATATAGAATCAGTTACTAGCCTAGCCTCATGAGTTCAAAATGTCAATGATAAAAAACTAGAGTATGCTCTCTAAAGTCAGGAATTACATCACTAAAATACAACAAAATATAGTACATTCTAGTACTCCCTCTCTTGATTTATATTTGAATGATTCCATAACAATTTTTGAATAATTAACTCATTCTATGAATAAGAATAATTTATTATATATATAAACATTCTCATATTTCATCAAGTTTCATGTTTCTAACCAGCTTATTGATTGTGCTAAGGGTGATACAGATAAACTATTTTAAAATTAAAGTTGTTGTTTTAGGTAATCCTCTCAATATTTAATTTTTGCAAATAACAGATTCATACAAAGTTGATTAATAATTTGAGATTTTATATCTCAAACACAGAAAATATCTCCTAGTTAAACCACATTATAGAATTATCTAAATATAGAAATTTGAAGAAAACTTTTGGCTTTAGTTTAGTTTAACTGAGATAGTCATCTAGTTATATCTATCCTAAAATTTTCCAGCTTACAATCACAGTTTTGAGGGAAGTTTGACATGTTTCTGTCATGTACTGTTGAGAAACTCCATCTTATGGAATTTCTTTTTCAATCATCTTAAAGATTTATTGAGCTAGAAACAAGATAAGAAGGCTGCCTTCGTACACCATCAATAAAATCTATACTTTCCTCAAAAAAAATCTCCCCCCCCAAAAAAAGAGAGAAAGAGGAAGGAAGGGGAAGAAAGGAAGCAAGAAGAAACGAGAGAGATAGGGAGGGAAAAGAAAGAAATTAAAGAAGAAAAGGAGGGGAAAAACATTAAGAAGAAGAAAAGTAAAAACAGAATGGTCCTAGCTCTAAGGGATGGAGAAAAAATGTTCAATTACATAAAATAAATTTGTAAGTTGTTGATTCGTTAAATGATATAAAGGAATTAAAGATAACTTTTTGTATTAAATTGAAAAGTTTTAAATCAAAAGCAGAATAAAATCATCCTCAAAATGTTATTATGGTGTCAGTTTATGTAGAATAAGTTAACTTTTCTTTTTTAAAATCATTAATCACTGGAAGTACTTGGTTTAAAGAGGCTCCCAATTTAAATTTTTATTCTGAAAATAAAAAGTTTTTTTTTCTATTTTTTAAGGCTAATAGAAATTATTGAAAATGGTAATAAGGAATCTCAACCCTTCATATTTAAAGAAATATCTTCTTTCAGACAATTTTAATAAAGAGAATATTTTGTGTTGAAAATAAACTAAAGAACTTTCCAAGAGTTCGCCTTCAATATCTTTTGTGCTTATGGATATTTCAAAAAGAAAATAAATGCTACTTTGTTGTTGTTATTTGTTTGTTTAAAACACAATGTAATTGTTGAGTGCTTGGGTGGCTCAGTTGGTTAAGCTTCTGCCTTAGGCTCAGGTCATGATCCTAAGGTCCTGGGATCCAGCCCCACATCAAGCTCCCTACTCAGAAGGGAGTATGCTTCTCTGCCCTCCTTTGGCTCCTGTGCTCTTGCTTTCTGTTCCTCACACACACTCTCTCTCAAATAAGTAGATAAAAAAATCTTTAAAAAATAAAATAAAATAAAATAAAACAATGTAATTGTTAAGAACAAATGTTTGGTGTACTTCTGATTTTTTAAAAAATACCCTCTTACTAATTGAGGGACTATGGGTAATTAGTTTATTAATCTGCACATGTTTCATCTGTAAAATGTGTTGCTCTTAATCCTACATGATACGCTAAGATAGGCTAGGATACAAGGAGAGTTCAGTGTCTGGCAAAATTTTAGAAAAACTTGGTTAAGGGAGAAATATACCTTCATTATTAAGTTAAGTACATAGGTAACATTAAATGCAAGTACAAAATATAAACATAGTCTTCTTAAAAAAATGTCATTCTTACCACTGAAATAAGTAATATAGTCTCTGAAAGGTAAAAGCACATGTACTTGAAAAACAGTGTCTTTATAAATCAAATAAATACATTATTTTATACATGTAGTATTACATACTACCCACAGAAATATGAAGTAAAATATTAGATTTTTCTTATACCAGAAATTTAGGACAGGCATTTCCTATTTAATATTTAAACTGACCACTTGAGAAGAGAATTTTTTTTTTTTAAATAGGTAATCTGAGGTTTAGAAGGGACCTCAAAGACACTCTAAAACAAGCCATTCATTTGATAGTTTAATCTTCCCCAAAGCTTTTCAGCCAAGCAATTATTCCATATATGTTTGAACACCTGTTCTAACAAGCAATAACACATCTAAGTTTGTCTCTAGCATCCCAATTATTTAAAGCTAATATTTATATAGAGTAGAATATATTCACTTAGCCTCTGCTTATTAATCCTGTTGGGTATTCCTCTCTCTCTCCCTCTCTCTCAAATAAATACATAAAGTCCTAAAAAAAAAAAAAAAAATCCTGTTGGGTATTAAAAGAGAAGAACAATCCCTCTTGTCATAACGGACTTTAAATAAGGAAAGACAACAACTATGTTTCCCCTAACACCTATAACACACACACACACACACACACACACACACACACACACACACGTGCGCATACACACACACACACACACACACAGAGTATTTTATCTTCAAAAAAAATGTCTATAGACCAGAAATTTATGGGTTGTCTGTGAAACATTTTACCATGTTGACTGGCTTATCTGTACAATTTCCAGGGGTGGAGAAGGAAGGTTATATGATCTTGGAAGTTAGGCCTACCTATATGTCAAAATATTACTCTGTATTTAGTGTTGGTAGAAAGTGCATTTTTCTGTTTACCTATTCTGCTATGTGACCTATTAAGTATGTACAAATAGTCTAATTCATCCTTTCTTCTGCTACTTCATTGTTTGCCTTCTCTACATTTCTCAAGTTGTTCTGTTCACCAAGTGCTGGAACTAACATATTTTATCTGGTTATACTAAAACTGCTTTGCCAAGATGGTGACATGCTTAAGGCTACAAAATATTTATCTAGTGTATTTTCTATCAGAATTTCAAGATATACAAAAATTTGGCAAGCATTTCCTCTGTAATCTAAAAATATGAAATAACACCAAATCACAAATGCCCAAATATACTTCATTTTGAAAGAAATGCATTTGAAAGAAATGCATTTATAAGGAAATATTTTAATGTATTTGGACCATATGTATCATTGGGAGAGATTAGCTAAAATCACAGGTACAGAAGATACTTAATTGAATATCACAGTTAGTTCTCTAAGAAACTCAGCCTGTAATAGATGAAAGAATAACATAAGCACAGAGGACATATTTCATTACAGCATCAATAGAATGGTTGAAGGCATAAAGAGGAACAAGTTGGCATATGGGCTCTGTTGATACAGATGTTGGTAAAGTGAAACAAGTAGTGAAAGTTTGAGAAAATGATCAGTACATCATATGAATATCCTGTCTCTCCTAACAAAAGCCTACCTTAAAGCATTGGTGAGTCAACCATTTGGAATAAAGAGTAAAATGATAATAATTAAGATTATGTTTGTAGTCTGTAGGGCAGTGTGTTCAAAAGGGCAGAGGATAGGACCAAAGCAATAAATAGATTCCTGTCCCCAAAGAAAGAAACACACAATAAAAATAATAACCAACACTATTTGGTTATGATCTGCAGCATTTGGGGGGAAATACAAATGAAAGTTGAATGTTAAGACTGTATAAATTAAGACAGCAATGAATCTATGGGATCATGTAAAAGATTTAGTTTATCGAAGGACAAACAGGGGTGCTTTGGTGGCTCAGTCAGTTAAACGTTTGACTTGATTTAGGCTCCGGTGAAGCCCTGTGTTGTGCTCTGCACTCAGTGGGGAATCTGCTTGAGATTCTCTCTCATCTTCTCCCTCTGCCCCCCTGCCACACCCCATTCTCTCTCTTCTGTAAATAAATAAATCAATCTTTGAAAAAAGGGAGACAAATAGCAGACTTTGTTAGGGAGTGCATAAAGATGAAAATATCAATTTAGGCTTTTGCTTTGGAAGAAATCAAGTTGCTATACTTTTGGCCAAGCACGCAGTTAGGCTTAGAGAAGGAAAATACAATGACACAAAATACTCCTCAAAATCTACTACTATGTCTTCCCCTATTTCATTGAATCTAAAATACAACCAAGTATACGGTACACCTTTATTTCCAGCAGAATGAAGAAAGAGAACACCTGCTAATACAGAAGTATTATGGGATGCTGTAGCGAAATAGAAGAGGAAGAACTTAGTCTCAGCATGAGTAAAGTCTTTCTTTGGAGGAAGTGTTGATTAGCCCAATCAAAGGAAGAGGAATGGAGGAGGAGGAAAAAAAATGAATAAGGGAGGTGGTAATGATGACTAGTAATACATACAGAGGAAATGAAGGAAGACTAGAGGAGAGAAAGGGTATGGTGTGTGTTTAAAAAAATGTAATTAGTTCATTATTCCTATAGTGTAAGTATCAGTGCAGAGAAGGAGAGGCCATGAGCTGGAGAAATTGGTGAGGACAAGACTCTCACATGTAAGGCTAAGAAATCTGGACGGGGTTTGATGGAAATTCAGGAAGATTATGTGATTAAAAAAATGAGAATGGTTGTAAAATGTAGAAAATGTTTTTGAGGGAGAGAGAGTGAAATATAACTGGTTAATAAAATAGTCCAGATGTAGATAATGAGGACCTGAAACAAGATCATGGTAGTAGGGGGAAAAAAAAGTTTAAGAACAGATTTTAAAAATACTAAAAATTTAAAATCCCACAATATATTCTATATTTAGCAAGTTTGACTATATCAATAATAATATTTTTCAAGATTGTAATTAAACTTTGCAGTGTAGAAGCACCTTAACTGATTCAGAATATCTGTGAGTTGAGTTTGGATTTAGGAAGAAAAGAGCAATAAGAAGAATAGAGACTTAGGCACTAAATGTTTTGAAATGCAATATTGTGGTGACAAATAAAGATTCATTAGGGCACATTACATTTCCTTCAAGACAATTTTTTTAAAGGCTTAATTCACATAAGATTATATTATTCAAATTTTCAGGAATTTAAAAAAAGGAGGAAAAAAAGCAAAATGTTGCCTTATGGAGACTGCATCTGTGCAATGATGAACAGAAATTTTCCATCTTGTACAAAAACTCTCTCAGACTGGAAAAACTGAGCAGAAAGTTTTCTAAAAGGCACAAATTTAATCCTGGTTTAAGGAAAAGACCATTAAAGACAGAATATTAGAAACAAATCCCTATGGTAATGCATTCAAATATTCATAATACAACCTCTGAAATGCAAAAAGAATAACATGATTTCAATAGATGGTTGAAAATTAATTTATATTCCAAGCAACTCTGAGTATATCAGTTATATTTGAACAATGAAATTCAAGCGAATCATGTAGAAATTAGAGTTAATACCTGGTATGGATTCTATTTCATTTGTGTACTCTCTGTAAGTGATGTAATTACATAAAAAGAGAGCTAGTTCATCATTAAGAAATGACTTTTCCACCTGGGCCTGTGAATTATATTACTAGGAAACAATAATAGCTTTCTACTAATGCATATATCAATTACTGCCATAATATAATAATAGCAGTGGTAAACATGAAACACTTATTTTTTTTTATATTTTGCTGATATAAAATGACTCAGAATGGAGTTTCATGAGAAAGAGTGGAGTTCTCAAATCAGATAACAAATTGTCAATGATCCTTGCAGTGTAATGTCATATTGAACTATATAAAAATACTTTTTAATAGGTCACAAGTGGGAATAGCAGAAATACCATATGGTCCTAGTTTAATATACAAGAAGTTAATTTTACAAATCCTATATTAAAATATTCCTAAGCTATTTTTACGGATTCTAACATATTTTATATAATCCTGGATGATGTAAGATAACAATTATATTCAGAAATATTCTCCCTAAGGAATCCAAGAACCATGTTCATACATGAATACACTATAATGAGGTGACCAGGATAATGGAATAAGAATTTTGGTGCCTCAAGATTCTTGAGGAAAATATTGAAATAAATAATATGGATTTCCTCTTTAAAAACTATAAATTTCCTGAGTTTAAATGTCAGAATGCAAAAGGAAACAGTCATAGTCTATCAACTGACGTAATGCAAAAACTCTAGCTATAAACTGTGCGTGTCTTAAACAAAAAATCCAAATAAGCAGTCGCAGAAATAAACATTGATTTATATATCAGTAAATGCCAGCATCTTTCCTCCAACTGATTGCTGAATATTCTTGAAATCATTCCCCTACTCTTACCTCATCCAATTCATTGCCAAGTTGAGGATCCTATTAAATAACCTCAAAAATTCTTCTATACTATTTTCCATCCATTATAGTAACTGTATCAACTCAAAGATACTACAGGACACAGACTCTAAGGTGGTCCTCATTGGTCCCTACCTGCTGGAATTCACTCACTTGTGTAATTCCTCCTCTCTGCCCTCCACTCCCTGCTTAACTGTGGGAGGAAACTATGACTTGTTTCTTAACAGCAGAGTATGAGAAATGTTTGGGGATGTCATAAGATGCCAACATCTGTCTCATCTTTCCCCTGCTGACTTTGCTGAAGCAAGTTGCCTTGTTGGGAGCTGCCCTATGGAGAGACACGTGGCAAGCAACTGAAGATGAGACACTCTGACTAAAAGAGAGCAAGAAACCAAGGTCCTCATTCAAACAGGCTTCTAATATCTCAGGAAACTAAATGCTATCAACAACAGAGTGAGCTTATAAGTGGATCTTTCCCCATTTGAAGTTTCAGATGAGACTCCAGCCATGCTTTACACCTTGCATGTGAGAGATGCAGATGCACAGACCCCAGTTCAGCTTTCGACTCACAGAAATTGTTAGATAAAAATGTATTTCATTATAAGCTCCTTTGCCTGTGATACTTCATCAGGACAAATAAATAATACAATTACCATCACTTTCACATGGACTACTAATATTTGGTGGTGGTTGTTGTTTTTCCAAAGATTTTAATTGTCAGAGAGAGCATGAGTGAGAGAGAGCGCGCAGGCAGAGGGAGAGGAGCACGATATGGGACTCAATCCCAGGACCCTGGGATCATGACCTGAGGGGAAGGCAGACCCTTAACCAACCAACTGTGATACCCAAGAGTCCCGGGACTTCTGATGTTTTAATAGCCTCTCCTCAGCACTGACCAAAACATTCTCCTCTACTCAGCAACAACTGTTTGTACAAAATGCCAATCTAATCATAATACCTTCTCTTTTTCCACAAACTGCTTAAAATCCTTCCCTTTTTTAATAAGTGTTTAAAGATGTATTTATTTATTTGAGAAAGAGAGAGAGCGCACAAGCAGAGGCAGTAGGAGAGGGAGAAGCAGGCTCCACACTGAGCAGGGAGCCTGAGGTGGGGCTCAATCCCAGATCCCTGAGATCATGACCTGAGCTGAAGGCAGATGCTTAACCTACTGAGCCACCCAAGCACCCCAATGATATTCCCTCAATAGGACCTAAAAATCTTGCATCTGTGACCTTCATCTAAGTCTCCAGTCTGATCATTCTCCCTTGAGAAGATTTTTCAGATCCATTTACTGTCATGCAAAGTCAGAAGATCATTTGCTAAAGTGTCCCATATCTTTTACATTACTTAATGAAAGTTATGTTTCATGGGCATTTTAAATGCTGAAATATAAACATAGAAAAGAAAGGTGATTTTGTCACAAACAGTGTTAAATGAACCTGCAGTGTCTGTAAAAATATCACTGGGTTCTAGGATAGCCCTTACCTATTCTCTTAAATATTCTATAACATGTAAGAGAAACTGGAAATAATACACATTTATTTTACAAATAGCATAAAATTAAGAGGGATCCTTAATGCATGGGAAAATAAAGTATTTCAAAATATTGGAGAAATAAAATCAATAAAACTTCAGTTTCTTCACAACCAAAGAATTCTTCATTAGCAATAAAAATACTTTACATTGGGGCGCCTGGGTGGCTCAGTGGGTTAAGCCTCTGCCTTCGGCTCAGGTCATGATCCCAGAGTCCTGGGATCAAGCCCCGCATCTGGCTCTCTGCTCAGCAGGGAGCCTGCTTCCCCCACCCCCTTCTGCCTGCCTCTCTGCCTTCTTGTGATTTCTGTCAAATAAATAAAATTTAAAAAAAAACTTTATATTTATATAACACTTAAGGTATACTGAAGATAAAATGAGTTTGTGTGGAAAGCATCTAGTCTTAGACATAGTACAAAGTAGGTATTCAGAGGGGCACCTGGGTGGCTCAGTGGGTTAAAGCCTCTGCCTTCGGCTCAGGTCATGATCCCAGGGTCCTGGGATCAAGCCCCACATCGGGCTCTCTGCTCAGTGGGGAGCCTGCTTCCTCCACTCTCTCTGCCTGCCTCTCTGCCTACTTGCAATCTCTATCTGTCAAATAAATAAATAAAATCTTAAAAAAAAAAAAAAGTAGTTATTCAGAAATATCCCCCCCCCAAAAGTGTTTACATTCCCAAAAAATGCAATTCAGTACAATATGAAGTACCCCGACTGTGGTAATGTTAGGGAAGTAAGATCCACCAAGGAGGGACCCTCTGACTCCGGTAACAAGAGTCAAAGGAAAATCTTCACTGTGTATATTGTACTGAGACCCAACTTTTACCACCAAACAATTAAATAAAGGCATGGACCAAATAAATCAGAGTCAGTTAATGATTACTTCATTAACTACATTTCATTTTCACCCACATTTTATCTCAAGTGGAAAACTTCAGACTAGGAACATGTTTTCCTTTGCAGTAAAGATGGGAGATTATGGATAAGGGAGATTGGTATGGCTACTTATTGCTTTCTTTACTGCATCTAATCACAAAAGTATCTCTTTCTATGGTCTTTGTATTAAGAGTAACTAATTCAAGATTTTCATAAGAGCTGATAAAGAAGGAATGGGATAAACTGTTTCTCTATATATTGATAAATATCATATTTTCTTTGCATGGAACCCAGATATGAGTAGTTTTTTGAACATTTATCAGGTTATTTTAAGATATATCTAGGTCTGTGGTGCCTGGGTGGCTCAGTGGGTTAAAGCCTCCGCCTTCAGCTCAGGTGACGATCCCAGAGTCCTGGGATCAAGACCCGCATCAGGCTCTCTGCTCGCTTGCCCCTTCCTCTCTCTCTGCCTCCTTTCTGCCTACTTGTGATCTCTCTGTCTGTCAAATAAATAAACAAAACTTAAAAAAAAAAGATATATTTAGGTTTGAGAAATTTGCATGAGCTCATAGGCCTCAAGGGACCTATGAAACAGAAGAAAGTCTTCTAGACATATGAGAATTACAAATTCATCCAAGATCAAGTTTTCATGATTCAACCTTTATTTCTCTGGAAATGAACACCATCTTTTCTGTTTTCCACAGTGACTATTATAGTTATCTTCATTTTCTTCATTTAGCGAAGAGTAGTTGTAAAGTCCTAAAGTTATAAAGTCTCAATTGTAAGTGAACCCATCATCTCTTTATGATGGGCCATAATTCAAAAAAGCAGAATTAGGTCAACCAGGAGGAGGTTCTATCAACATGATATTTTTATTAATCTATATCCCAAATAAGGATGGAAAATCCTTAAAGCTTATGTACATTTTTATATTACCACAAGGAATTACCATATAAAATCTGCAAGTTATTTTGATGCTGTCATCAAATGCAGAATCCAAATGTTGACAATGCTGAATCCATTTATTATGTTGTTGTCCCAACAATATCAAAATGAAACTAATAGTATTGGCCTTTCCACTTTTATTTAAATTGTAAACCTCCAAAGACAATCTATTGTTTTTTTGTTAAATGTAGTTTATATATAATAAGCATTAAAAGTAATGGCTAATAGACTTATTTACAAAACACAAATCATGACAATTTTCTAGACATAAACTATAATATTAATGCTTCATTTAAGTAAATTAAACTATAAAATATGCAAATGTATACTTATATGCATATACTCCATAACTATCTCATGAAGCTATTGATTATATGTTAACCTTTTCAAAAGTATTAAAATAACTCTCATTAACCACACACACACACAAAATGACCAAAAGCAGAAAACTCTTTAGTGGACATCTATGGATAATCAGAGCTACTTATTCTTTTGTTTAAATAATCACATTAAGGCAATTGATATGCTTTATTTACATGCAAAAAAAAGACATCGCTCATAATGTCTTATTTAATTATTCACAATATAAAAACAATTTTAAATTTCAGTACATTTTCCCTATTTTATTTATTCATCCATCTATCTATTCTACCTATCTATCTAATGCATTTGAAAATAAGCCAAAGATGTCTTGAATTTCACCCCTAATTATTTCAGCATGTATCTCCCAAGAATAGGGATGGTCTTCTATATAATACAGCATTATTATAACACCATATGAAATTGATATAAGTTTATAATATTATGGAATATAGCGTTCACACCATAAGTCTTCCAAAGTATCCTTGATTTTTTTTAAACCTAAGATCCAATCAAGCTGCATATCTTCTGTTTCATTGTATGGCTCCTTAGTTTCTTTCCCTTCACAGTAATAGCCCCATCTTTTAGTGTGTTTTGAAAACTATATGCTGCTTGTCTTCTAGAATATTTTACATTCTCGATTCGCTTATTGATTTCTCATAGTTAATTTAAGTTAAAGTTAAGTAATTTTTTTGGACAATTTTACCATGCAGGTTATTTATGTACTTTTTACATCATCTTAGAAGATATGGAACAGGTTGGTTTTATCACTTAAATGGTGATGGCAAGATGTCTCCCCTGAATTATTATTTTTCTCTCTGAACCAAAAAAGTAATCCATTTGTAATATTTGAATATAAATATCCTGATGTCCATCAAGCTTTCAGACTATTAATTAGTTAGACCTATCTAATCTGTGATAGATAAATCATAGAAGAATGATCTATTTCTGGGACACCTTGGTGGCTCAGCCAGTTAAGCGGCTGCATTCTGCTCAGTTCATGACCTCAGAGTCCTGGGATTGAGCTCCTCATTGGGCTCCCTGTTCAGTGGGGAGTCTGTTTTTCCCTCTCCTTCTGCCCCTCCCCCCCCACTTATGGGCTCACGTGCTCTCTCTGTAATAAATAAATAAAAATCTTTAAAAAAAAAAAAGTGTTTATCCCTTCTTTTTGGATGTGGACTTGGTTGTGTGGCTTGCTTTGGCAATGGGATGTCAGTGAATGTGATGAAAACAGAGGCTTGAAATGTCCTTGCCAAACTGTGCTTATCCTTATGCACTCCTGTCTTTCACCATGAAATAAAAATTGTGACTCAGATAGCCACTGATCCAGGAGAATAAGAAACACATGAGGGAGAAATAAATGTTCTTTGTATATGTTACAACATAAGACTGCATTAACTTGGAATGTAGCAAATGCTGATGACCTTTACTTCATTTAGTAATTACTTTGGGGTTTGAAAAATAGTGATTCTCTAAATTTGCTTCCCTCCTCTATATTAACTTACCCTAAAAAAAACAAAAAACAAAAAACAACAACAACAAAAAAAAACCTCTCTACCCCCCTTCTTGTTTTTTTTAATCAGTCATTATGAATTCCAAGATTTCTTATTTCATATGTTATTATATTCATTTCTATCATAATTCTTTTTGAAACTTAAATTATCTCAAATTGAACAAGTAGATACCCTTAAGATATAAATTATTAGTTTTTTTGGACATGACCCTATTGTCTTTAAGCAATTCTTTGCTTTCTGTACTAATAGCATATTCACTGATGCCCAGACCTGGAATCACATATTTCTCTGATCCATGATAATGGAAAATGGTATTTAAAAATCAGGATATGGGCTCTATATATTTTATGTCTTACTGCAATTGATTGTTCTAGTCCTATTGGAAGACAGAGTTAAGGAATGTATATTTTTTAAAAATGCATGATTTCATATAAATGCCTTCATGCAAATCCAACATTATACATTTTTTTTTAATCTAAAGGCCAAAACATTTTGTAGAGAAATATACTTGAATCATTTCCCATCAGAAAAGAAAGAAGAAAGTTTAAGGACTGAATAAATCACCCAGAGACAGGTGGATTTAGAAAGAAACACTGGGAAAGAGCAGCTGCTTAAGACCAAAAAACAAATGACAAGTTATATCCATGGCACTTGTTCTTTCTTTTCCCTTATTCCTAAACATGGCTGTTTTTCTTCCCCTTTCCCATTTATTTCTTTCTTTGCTCATTGTGACTCCTTCCCTAGATTTTCATTTTCTCTTTCTTCTTTTTGTTTACTTATAATTTTTTGTTTAATCTCTTGTTCCTCATTCATCATCTGTATCATATGGAAATTATAGGGAAAGTGAGTGGTATTTTTATACTCTACCTTGTTCTATAAATTAATTTATTCAAGGCACTTAAACCTTCTGAAAATATTATTAATTATAATTTTTATATAATTTATAATAGTAATTGTTATTTAAAGAAACTAACACCATATCATTTAATAAAAGTATAATATGATTGTGCTTTATTCTAGTAATTTTTGACAAACTTAGCATGTATAAAATCTTTGCTCTTTTTTTTCTGCCAAAATCAAAATGACACTTTATAGTTCTAAGATACACATTTTCTAAAATGTCAGTATAGGAAAAGATTTGATGAGACAACTAACTAAAACACGTTTGTTACCTCCTTACTAAAATACAAATATAAAATTCTAGCATCCTCAATTGAAATTCACTACCATGCACAGCGCACATTCTAAACCAGAAGTTAGATCCATTAAAAGATAATGAAAATGTTTTACTGTTATAATGATGATCTTGCAGTTTATAGTAACTTTCCAATAAGAAATCAGAGTAGTGAGAAGACTTCCATAGATTATCTAGCAAAACGCTGCCTTTTGATATGCTACACCAAAAATGTGAAACTTTCATATTCTCAGTATATTGTTTAATTCAGAATTTTTTGTGTAATTCTGGTATAAAATATCACACATTTATACATATATATAATGTATGTGTATGTATAAATTAAATAAATATATATTAAATATACAAATATAAATATATATGCCACAGTTCTCCCATATTTTCCTCTTTCAGCCTAGTTATATGCCATTACTTCCTTATCTTTCATTATTATATATAATTATAGTTTCACTTCAGAGCACACGACTAGTTCATCTTGATGATACCCTGTTTGGATTTTGGATTTTGGATTTTGGATTTTGTCTCTCAGGTCCTTGGAATAGGCTTCAACTTGATATTTTAGTGTTTATATATAATGAGCTCTTAAAAGTTAATATACCCTTTATACATTTAAATGACATATTTATATAATAATTGCAAGCACAATTGATTTATATAAAATTCTATAGGTATCTTTAAGTTGGTCCTGGTTTTCTTCAGTTAGAAATAGATACATTTTGAAGTAAGTTGTATCTAACTTTTATAAAATCTTCAACAAAACAAGTTCATTAATTTTTATTTATTTCTCCCTGATTACTGGAATTTTAGAGCCTGCCTTATGATGCTTATGCCTCTAGTGGGTACTCAGAATCAAATTTTAGCTACAGCAATTTTGTTGAAGTTTAGGCTGTGATTTTCAAATTTACACATGACTTCATAAATAACAACAAAGCCACAACAGATTGAGACCTGGGAAGAAAAGAAGTTGGGTGAGGAAGGCCACCTTGTGAGAATGAATTGTACAAAAGAGATCTGCCCAACTGATTGATTATTTGGAATTAAGTCTTGTTTTTGAAAATAGTTGTAGGCCCTCCTCTACCAACAATATCCACAAAAGTCAAAACCATTATTGTAAAAGTGTCTACTGAAGGACAAAAGGCACTTCATTTTTGAAAACAGAATGGTTCTGTAAGTATAATTGCCTTTTTCTGCAACACAGATACTGACAAGGGAAACAAAGATGCACTTGGGAAAATGAATGCTTAGGGTACCTGGGTGACTCAGTGGGTTGAGCTGCTGGCTCCTGATTTCAATTCAGGTCATGATCTTGAGGCCTTGTGTTCAAGCCCCTTGTTGGTCTCTGAGTTTAGAAGGGAGTCTGCCTAAGGATTCTTTTTTTTTTTTTTTTTAAGATTTTATTTATTTATTTGATAGATAGAGATCACAAGTAGGCAGAGAGGCAGGCAGAGAGAGAGGAGAAAGCAGGATCTCCACGGAGGAGGGAGCCCGATGCGGGGCGTGATCCCAGGATCCTGGGATCATGACCTGAGCCGAAGGCAGAGGCTTCAATCCACTGAGCCACCCAGGCGCCCCTGCTTAAGGATTCTTTATCCCTCTCCCTCTGCCCCTCCCCTGGTCCGTGTGTGTGCATGCTCTCTCTCTCTCCCTCTCTGAAATAAATAAATAAATAAATAAATAAATAAATCTTTAAAAAGAAAAATTAATGGTCTCCTACTCCTGCCTTTTTGCTGAGTTCTATTAACTTTTATACATCCATGTTTGTATTTTATTATATATTCTTCTGCTTAGGAGTAACTGTCCTATACCTGTAAAAGACTATCTCTTTCAGTATTAATAATATTTGAGTAATGCTTCAGCAGCGTTCCATATGTAACATGGAAAAATATAGTATTCCTTTATATGCACAATAATTATGAGCTTTCATATTCTATTATGGTCCACTTTGATAATAAATTAAGAAAGGTTACAAAATAAACTGTCAGTTTATTCAGTCATTAATTCATTAAGAAATAATTATGGGCTACTTGTTAGTCTTTGTAGTATTTTTTTTAACTTCTTAGGAATTTGATATTGCTAACAACATATTAACTATATTATAGCAGTGTTTAAGATACTGTATTATGAAATAAAGATACTAATTTGTACTCAATACTATCAAAATACACAGTGCATTCCCTAGGTTTTGGAAGCTTCTACAATGTTATGTTATTCCAGACTAACTCAAATACTATGTTTTTTTTAATTTTAATCTTTTTTTTTTAAAGGAGGATATTATTAGAGCAAGTAGTAAGTTAACAAAAGGATTCAGGAACATACTAATTTTGGCATGAATTGCACTGAAAAATTAGGATAAAACAAGAGAGAAAAATTTCAAGGAGGCTTTTACAGTATGGGGAAGAATGAATGCTTATGGAAACCATGAATCATTCATATCAATTATAAGTGCATTTTTAATACTTGTGTCTGTGGTTTGAGATTCATACTTGCTATTTTAGCATGAACGTAAAGTATGTGTCTTCTCTAAGAGAGTTTTAAATATCTATAAATTTCCTGGAAAGGGCAGAAAGATGATTAAAATTAGGAACCATGACACTCATTTATACAACCAAAAAAAATGTGAAATATATCTTATTAATTTATTTGTTTTCCAGTATTATGCCTTTCACCAAGACAACCCTGGGACATGCAAAGCAAACTTCTTGAAACCTCAGGACACAAAACTATATTGTTTGGATTAAAGTATACTCTCATTGTTTACCTCTTGTATTTGATTGTATCTATAGAAAATCCCCTCACAAAGTGAGTCCATAGTCAACTGTCATATAATACCATTCTCTTATATTTTTTATTCTTCAACAAAATATCCAAGGCCTAAATCCTTTTACTTCTGATAAACATATTTCCTCTAATGTTCCATAATGAAGTTTAAAAGAATTATAGTAAATACTGTAATATCCTATAGTATTAAAAAATAAATTTAACTTCTATTTTCCATATCATGCTATTTAATATTTGTGTTTCTCCGTATTTTTTTTAATTTTTAGAGTCAAAATTACCAAAATATTTTTTTCTAATCAAGTGATATGTAAAGTAAAAACAATTAACAATTAATCAGTATTATATACTTTCAAATGCACCTACTACATATCTGTTTTTTTTCTTTTGCTGTAAGTTTTTCTGCTACAGGTTTCACTTCACTTTTTTTTGACATATACTTAATTTTATTTATATTACAGATACTATGCTAATAATCAGTACCTACAGTATGAATGTTATACATTTATTATTTATTCTGCCAATTATTTTTAGATAAAACTTAATAAAGACGAATAAAAAGAGAACCCTAGAAGTAATCTCATTCAGTTTACAATCAAGTTTCTATAATGCTATTCACTATTTTTAACTGACTTTAATTTCCAGATCCTCGTCATTTCCAAATGATTAAAATAATACTAACAATAGTTACCATGTAAACCAAAAGTACCAACAAGATTGATTAGATTCACTGTTTTCACATCTCATTATAAAATAAAACATATTTTAAAATTCTTTAATCTCACTGTCAAGGATATTAACATTTTGGCAACTTTATGAAACACTCTATTGAAATAATGTTAGTTATGAATCATTTTAAGAAATAGGGGGTATTTTATTTTATTTTATTTTATTTTTTAATTTAAATTCAATTAACCAAGGTTTAGTACATCATTGATTGGTAAATCCAAAAAAAGAAAAAAAAAAAAAGAAAAGAAAAGGAAAGGAAAAAGGGTATATTTATTTTGAAAACTTTGTATTTTTTTATAAGACAAATTTGTGGTTTACCCAATTATTCCATTATTAATACTGCATAGTTTCACCATAAATTTCAGTTGTTGACATAAGTGAATGTGTGTTTTTGAATAAAATAACTTTCTTAAAAATATAATTGACTCAAAACCTCACTGAAATAAAGACTAGCTAAACCTCCTGGTTATATCCATAAATTTAACTTTGACTATAACTATACTTTTAAATATCCGTATACCATTCTGTAGGCACTTAATAATGGGTTTTAATGGCACATTATGTTTTTCTTAAGTTGAATGACATCAAAATTATTGAGCAAAGAGTAATTTTATGAACATTTGCATAGAAAATATTTATTATTATCCACTTTTCTGCATCCCATGTATATTTATAGTTTGAACATGTATTTTTTTTTAATAAAACAAACATTATTTTAACATTCATTCCCTTGAGACGTAGGTCTTCCATGAAACTACTTTCCTCCACCACTTAGTCTTAGCATGTGTATCTATCATAATTTGTCACCTCTTTATAAGGCTATTAATGTTTTTGTTTGTCTGCCTGTGTGTTTATTTGTTTGTTTTTAGAGAGAGGACAAAGAATCTTAAGCAGGCTCCACACTCAGCACAGAGCCCAATGTGGGGTTCAATCCCATGACCCCGAGATCATGACTGTAGCCAAAATCAAGACGAGGACACTTAGCTGACTGAGCCACCCAGACACCCAAAGCGTTTCACATTTTTAATTAACAAATGTGACCATGCTCCTCCAAGCTCCTACATACACACTTTTGTACCTAATGTGATTACCTCACACTGCTATTTTTATACACCTTCGTTGTTAAAATACAAGGTCTTTGGAGGTAGGGAATGGGAGCCATGACAATTGTAATGTTAGTATTTACCAAAGATTATGGTATGTAGTAAACATCAAGTAAATATTTATTTAAAGAGTGAATGATTAAAGAAATTAGAAGGAAAGATGTACAGATTAATTTAGTTTTGAAGATTAATAATTGGGAGGTTTCACAATTTCTTGAAATATAGGAGCACTTTTGTTCAAATTTAGTTTGAACTAAGATAACTGAATGGAGAGTGGAGGTAAAAGTTTTCACTTCAAAAGCTTTCTGAAAAGTAGAAAACATAACGTGATTGTGACTGAGATTTTAGAAGGCTGGATACAAGGACCACAGTTCACATTTATGGCTCTGGTCTGCTCTTCTTGCTCAAGTAACTGCTGGAGACAACCATGAGATTTATTAAAAAATAAGCCACAGGCCCAAAACAGAGTTACCTGTGGTAGGCACATGTCACCAAAACCGGGATTTAATACCTATCCTAACTGCAATTTCAACTTCCCCAAGAATGTAATCTTAATTGGTCAGTCTGGAATTTCCTGGTCACTGCTGGTGAGGTAATCCACATAATAAGATTCACTGTCCCCTCAAAGGAGGAGACCTTGGCCAAAATAATCCTTTTGTTGTTGTCATTTAAGACTTCCTTGTCCTATCTTTAAAAATCTTTCCCTTCCTGTAGCCCTTTGATGATCCTTTCTACTTGCTAGATGGTAGGTTGCTTGATTCATGAATTGTTTGTTGAAACCAATTAGATCTTTAAAACTTAGTTCAATTTTTGTTATTTGACAGATTTAATTAACACTTGAAGTTTGGGGAATCTTGCCACAGACTGATCATATGCCTTAGAATTTAAATCCTAAAAATATATTTAAAAATTAAAAGTTGTGAAACTGACATTGACGGAGGGAGCGTAGAAGCAGTAATTCCAAGGAAGCATACATTCCCTGAATCTCCTACTCCTGTCCCAATTTATCTCCTGCCCTACACCTAGTTTTGATGTATCAAAGTTAATCCATTAACTTTCACGTACAGAAAATCTGTTTTAAAAAAATAAGCCAGTTTCATTTTTTTTTATTACTTATATCTTTCTGTTCTATACCTCACAGATCATGATGATGGTGGTAATGATTGTTTTCATTTGTTCATCTTCACAAAAGCAGTTCTATAACCCGAATAAACATAGCTCCTCTAGCAGATTTTCAGAAAAAGTTAAGGAAGCTGTGAAGAAGATATTTTGGAACAGTAAGGGAAGGAGAAGAAACTTCCTAAATACAAGAGTAAGTTTATAATTCTTAAGTAACAACTTAAATATTACATAAAAAGAGAATCCAGGCGGCTTAGGAAGCCTAACAGAATAAATCAGAATCTGGAGAAATATTCCTACTCAGTGGCTCCAACAAATTCTAGTTGGTAAGGCTTTGAGTTCTCAGTGAAAGACTCTATACTTGAGCATGCTTCCATGAAAATATCCTCTAAGCAAGAGACTTGCCACCTTTAGTTTAACTTTGAGAGATCAATAAAACACAGACTGCCATGTCATAATAAAAATTAGAACTTACCTAGTCAAACTTCATCACTTTACAAATTTAGAAAACGAGTGTCAGAGAACTAAAGAACCTATTTCTCAGTTATTTCAGTTTAAAGTTTCAAACTGAAGATACAAAGGGTTCTACATATTTTATAGCGAGAGAATGAGTAAATTCAGAAACTACTAAAAGAAAAACAGAGTTAAGTTGTGAGAGTTGAAATACGCTTCCCATTTCAGATAAAGTATAGTATTTTCTTCGATTTCACAAAACTGGAAAGGAAATTGGATCTAGACAATGTAGAAAAAATTGGTGTTAATGAGGTAATTACAAGATTTTTTTGTTTTCATAGGTTACAAACCACAAAATAGGAGGTTTAGAATGGGAAAGTCAAAGACAACCAAGCAAGCAAATGTATTCCCACGGTTTAAACTCACAGAATGACTGACAACAAAAAAATGGATCACTTGCCCTGATGCAGGGTAAAACAGTAACAACAACAAAAGTCCAGAATATATGTAAATGAATTATAGTGACAGTTAATAATTCTCAAAAAGATGTTAAAATCTCTAAAAGAAGAAAACTCTATAGAAAAAAAGCATGAAAAATATTTTATCAATAAAAAACTGCCACGTTATAATTTTAGTAGAAAATAATTGGATTTATTAAAATATGTCCACCCTGGGAAAATGACCTCCTTCAATAAATACATTTAAGATTTTAAAAATCAGAAATATGAAAATTTTGAAAAGTTCTTTCCATATATACATCCAAAATTTTATGAATAAAGAAGTTATTTTTTTAGTTATTTAAATTTTCCCTTTCCTCATGATTTATTTTAAATTAAGCAATATAAAATGCTAAGTCAGTTTCGCTTAAAGTTGCAGTAGAACTAATTCTAATAATAAAATAACCCCTTACAGCAAGTCTTTGAATGATTAGAGGATTTTCAGATAATTTCTTGTGAATGCAAACAAGAAAATCATAGAAGTGCATATATCAAGTAGCCCTTTCTTCAAACACTAGTGGTTATGCATATTCAACAGAATGCAAATATTGACTTTTCTGATAGCAAGTGGATCAGATTGAAAAGTGTCTGATGGGAAACTATAATCATTTTGTGGAATGCAGCAATGACCTTCATACCTCCTATGCCAAGGGTGTATTCTACTTAAATCTCTGATTCTGCTAACCTTCAAACAATTTACACAACTTGAGAAATAAAATAGACAACTGGAAAATGGCAGCCGCTGCCAATACAACAAAGGCTTGGAAGAAATAAACAGACCTCATGTCTCAATGTTTCTTAGGCAATCCAAAGCAAGAAAGCCTAAGGTTGCAATTGACTTCTCAAAAAGACAAACTAGCACATGAAAAACTTCCTCCCTCTGAATAAACAGAGAAGAGAAGAGAAAAGGTCAGCCAATTATAAACCAAGGAATCAATATGCTCTGGAAATATAATACACAATTAAAGCATTTAATGTTTCAATGAGAAAAATATCCTAGTACATTTCAATCAAGATACTGTTAAAAATATCACATGTTTTACACTTCACGAACATAGATTTATCATGTTTCAAATAGCAGCTAAAGCACAGCTATGGATTCAGAGCTTAAAGAAATATGGCTGACTGAAAATAGACTTATATTTAGGTACTCTGACAAATAAAAAACAAATGCTATTTTATTGAAATGTTAAATGCATTAGAAAGTAAAAGTTCCTGTCCAATCTCAAAAGGATATATACTGCATGATTCCATTCACAGGTTATTCCGGAAAAGGAGAATGTATAAGGACAGAAAAACAAGTCTGCAGATGGCAGAGGTTGTGGGGATGATCTGACTATGAAGGATAGGCATTACAGGTTATTACTGGGTAATGGATCTGTTCAGGACCTTGATTTTGGTGGTGTTTACAGGATGCTAAACAGCTCTGTGAATGAAAATAAGTGACAGTGATACATTTCATGTATATGTGTATGGGTAGATAGAAATATAGAGGTAGATATAGAAAGATATTTACTCATATATCCCTTGATTATGTTGATGGTGGTTATACATGAGAATATGTTGTCAAACTCATAGAAAATGCCCATGAATGTTTACAGGAGTTTTATTCATTATTACCAAAACTTGGAAGATATCAAGATGTCCTTCATTAGGTGCATAGATTTATAAATTGTAGTATATCCCAACAATGGAATATTATTCAGCACTAAAAAGAAATGAGCTATTCAGTCATGAAAAGACATGGAGGAAAATGTTATCAAGTAAGAGAAACCAGTCTAAAAAGGTTACATACTGTATAATTCTAACTAAATGACATCCTGGAAAAGGGAAAACTACAGTGGAATTACTCTGTATAGAGACAATAATATTGTATGCATGTCATATACAATAATATTGTATGCATGTCATATTGGTATTGGTATTTACCAATACCAATAATTTAATTATACCTCAGTGTTGTTACTAAAGCATATTGAAAAGACTTAGATATATAGAAAATAACTTTAGATAATCTCTTCCCATACTTTTAAAGTAAAATTTAAATACTCAAAATAAAACAAGATGAAGTTTACATGCTATACAGTCTAATGGTTTCTATTCAAACTAGTGATGCTGGGTGTTTATTTAGTTAACTGTTTTAGAAAATTAGACATTTATACAATCTTAAAGCAGTTTCCATGTGACCCTCATATTGCAATAAAACTACAAAATAAGTTATATTTTTGCAAGAGAGATATATTAGACTATATATAAAATATCTTCTTTACCTAAACACTTTAGTAACAAAGCTGCTCAGTTTTATTTTTGGGGTTCCTTTGATGCACCTTAAAAAATGGTGTTATTGAGGAGTCAAGATGGCAGAGAAGTAGCAGGCTGAGACGACATCGGGTAGCAGGAGATCAGCTAGACAGCTTATCTAACCATTGTGAACACCTACAAATCCAACGGGAAATCGAAGAGAAGAAGAGCAACAATTCTAGAAACAGAAAATCGATCACTTTCTGAAAGGTAGGACCTGCGGAGAAGTGAATCCAAAGCTACGGGAAGATAAACCCCGGGGGGAGGGGCCGGCTCCCGGCAAGCAACGGAGCACAAAATCGGGACTGTTAAAAGTCGGCTCCACTGGGAGACACCGCTCCAGAGGCTAAACCAGGGGGAAACCCAGGCGGGGTCAACATAACCCCAGGTCCCGCGGGGTCACAGAAGGACTGGGGGTGTCTGAGTGCTGCAGAGCTCGCAGGTTTTAGAGCAGGGAAGCCGGCTACACGACAAAGCCGAGGAGTGAGCTCTAAGCCCGGGGTTACCTTGTGCCGGTCGCAGGCTGGGTGGGCTCGGAGCGCGGGCGGAGGCCACGGAGACAGAAGCGACCTGGCGCTTTTCCCCAGCTCCAGCAATTGACTGTTTTCCTCAAGTCGCGACCGCAGGCCAGGGAGGCGGGGCAGTTGGGCGCTTTGCTCTGAGAGCACACTGAGGAGCGGAACCCCAAGCTCTCGGCTCCTCCAGGCCGAGAGATTGGGAGGCCGCCATCTTCATTCCCGTCCTCCGGAACTCTACGGAAAGCGCTCAGGGAACAAAAGCTCCCGAAAGCAAACCTGAGCGGATTACTTAGCCCGGCCCCTGGCAAGGGCGGTGCAATTCCGCCTGCGGCAAAGACACTTGAGAATCACTACAACAGGCCCCTCCCCCAGAAGATCAACAAGAAACCCATCCAAAACCAACTTCAGTCACCAAGAACAGCGGAATTCCACAGCAGGAGAAAGCAAATCTTATCTGGACAAAATGACAAGGCGGAAAAACTCACCTCAAAAAAAAGAACAAGAGGCCATACCGAAGGCTGGAGACCTAATCAATACGGACATTGGTAACATGACAGATCTAGAGTTCAGAATGACAATTCTCAAGGTTCTAGCCGGGCTCGAAAAACGCATAGAAGATATTAGAGAAACCCTCTCCGGAGAGATAAAAGCCCTTTCTGGAGAAATAAAAGAACTAAAATCCAACCAAGTTGAAATCAAAAAAGCTATTAATGAGGTGCAATCAAAAATGGAAGCTCTCACTGCTAGGATAAACGAGGCAGAAGAAAGAATTAGTGACATAGAAGACCAAATGACAGAGAATAAAGAAGCTGAGCAAAAGAGAGACAAACAAATACTGGACCACGAGGAGAGAATTTGAGAGATAAGCGACACCATAAGACGACACAACATGAGAATAATTGGGATTCCAGAAGAAGAAGAAAGAGAGAGGGGAGCAGAAGGTATATTGGAGAGAATTATTGTAGAGAATTTCCCTAATAGGGAAAAGGGAACAAAGATCAAAATCCAGGAGATGCTAAGAACGACCCTCAAAATCAATAAAAATAGGTCCACAGCCCATCACCTGATAGTAAAATTTACAAGTCTTAGCGACAAAGAGAAAATCCTGAAAGCAGCCTGGGAAAAGAAGTCTGTAACAGACAAGGGTAAAAACATTAGATTGGCAGCGGACTTATTCACAGAGACCTGACAGGCCAGAAAGAACTGGCATGAGATATTCAGAGCACTAAACGAGAAAAACATGCAGCAAAGAATATTATATCCAGCTAGGCTATCATTGAAAATAGAAGGAGAGATAAAAAGCTTCCAAGACAAACAAAAACTGAAAGGATTTGCAAACGCCAAACCAGCTCTACAGGAAATATTGAAAGGGGTCCTCTAAGCAAAGAAAGACCTTAAAAGTAGTAGATCAGAAAGAAACAGAGACTATACAGTAACAGTCACCTTACAGGCAATATAATGGCACTAAATTCATATCTCTCAATAGTTACCCTGAATGTTAATGGGCTAAACGTCCCAATCAAAAGACACAGGGTATCAGAATAGATAAAAAAACAAAACTTATCAATATGCTGCCTATACGAAACTCATTTTAGACCCGAAGACGCTTCCAGATTTAAAGTGAGGGGGTGGAAAACAATGTACCATGCTGATGGACATCAGAAGAAAGCTGGTGTGGCAATCCTTATATCAGATCAATTAGATTTTAAGCCAAAGACTATAATAAGAGATGATGAAGGACACTATATCATACTCAAAGGGTCTGTCCAACAAGGAGACCTAACAGTTTTAAATATCTATGCCCCTAACATGGGAGCAACCAACTATATAAACCAATTAAAGACAAAATCAAAGAAATACATTGACAAAAATACAATAATAGTAGGGGACTTTAACACTCCCCTCACTGAAATGTACAGATCATCCAAGCAAAAGATCAACAAGTAAATAAAGGCCTTAAATGACATACTGAACCAGATGGACATCACAGATATATTCAGAACATTCCATCCCAAAGCAACAGAATACACATTCTTCTCTAGTGCACATGGAATATTCTCCAGAATAGACCACATCCTGGGTCATAAATGAGGTCTCAACTGGTACCAAAAGATTGGGATCATTCCCTGCATATTTTCAGACCACAATGCTCTGAAGCTGGAACTCAATCACAAGAGGAAATTTGGAAAGAACCCAAATACATGGAGACTAAACAGCATCCTTCTAAAAAATGAATGGGTCAACCAGGAAATTAAAGAAGAATTGAAAAAATTCATGGAAACAAATGATAATGAGAACACAACGGTTCAAAATCTGTGGGACACAACAAAGGCAGTTCTGAGAGGAAAATATATAGCGGTACAAGCCTTTCTCAAGAAACAAGAAAGGTCTCAAGTACACAACCTAACCCTACACCTAAAGGAGCTGGAGAGAGAACAACAAAGAAAGCCTAAACCCAGCAGGAGAAGAGAAATCATAAAGATCGGAGCAGAAATCAATGAAATAGAAACTAAAAAAACAATAGAACAAATCAACAAAACTAGGAGCTGGTTCTTTGAAAGAATTAATAAGATTGATAAGCCCCTGGCCAGACTTATCAAAAAGAAAAGAGAAAGGATGCAAATAAATAAAATCATGAATGAAAGAGGAGAGATCACAACCAACACCAAAGAAATACAAACAATTATAAGAACATACTACGAGCAACTCTACGCCAACAAATTTGACAACCTGGAAGAAATGGATACATTTCTAGAGACGTATAAACTACCACAATTAAACCGGAAGAAATAGATAACCTGAACAGACCCATAACCAGTAAGGAGATTGAAACAGTCATCAAAAATTTCCAAACAAACAAAAGTCCAGGACCAGACGGCTTCCCAGGGGAATTCTACCAAACATTTAAAGAAGAATTAATTCCTATTCTCCTGAAACTGTTCCAAAAAATAGAAATGGAAGGAAAACTGCCAAACTCATTCTATGAGGCCAGCATCACCTTGATCCCAAAACCAGACAAGGATCCCACCAAAAAAGAGAATTACAGACCAATATCTTTGATGAACACAGATGCGAAAATTCTCACCAAAATACTGGCCAATAGGATCCAACAGTACATTAAAAGGATTATTCACCACGACCAAGTGGGATTTATTCCAGGGCTGCAAGGTTGGTTCAACATCCGCAAATCCATCAATGTGATACAATACATTAATAAAAGAAAGGATAAGAACCATATGATACTCTCAATAGATGCTCAAAAAGCATTTGACAAAGTGCAGCATCCCTTCCTGATTAAAACTCTTCAAAGTGTAGGAATAGAGGGCACATACCTCAATATTATCAAAGCCATCTATGAAAAACCCACCGCAAATATCATTCTCAATGGAGAAAAACTGAAAGCTTTTCCGCTAAGGTCAGGAACACGGCAGGGATGTCCGTTATCACCACTGCTGTTCAACATAGTACTAGAAGTCCTAGCCTCAGCAATCAGACAACAAAAAGAAATTAAAGTCATCCAAATTGGCAAAGAAGAAGTCAAACTCTCACTCTTTGCAGATGATATGATACTATATGTGGAAAACCCAAAAGGCTCCACTCCAAAACTGCTAGAACTTATACAGGAATTCAGTAAAGTGTCAGGATATAAAGTCAATGCACAGAAATCAGTCGCATTTCTTTACACTAACAATAAGACAGAAGAAAGAGAAATTGAGGAGTCAGTCCCATTTACAATCGCACCCAAAACCATAAGATACCTAGGAATAAATCTAACCAAAGAGGCAAAGAATCTGTACTCAGAAAACTATAAAATACTCATGAAAGAAATTGAGGAAGACACAAAGAAATGGAAAAATATTCCATGCTCCTGGATTGGAAGAACAAATATTGTGAAAATGTCTATTCTACCTAAAGCAATCTACACATTTAATGCAATCCCTATCAAAATCCCATCCATTTTTTTTAAAGAAATAGAACAAATAATCCTAAAATTTATATGGAACCAGAAAAGACCTCGAATAGCCAGTGGAATATTGAAAAAGAAAGCCAAAGTCGGTGGCATCACAATTCCAGACTTCAAGCTCTATTACAAAGCTGTCATCATCAAGACAGTATGGTACTGGCACAAAAACAGACATATAGACCAATGGAACAGAATAGAGAGCCCAGAAATAGACCCTCAACTCTATGGTCAACTAATCTTCGACAAAGCAGGAAAGAATATCCAAAGGAACAAAGACAGCCACTTCAACAAATGGTGCTGGGAAAATTGGACAGCCACATGCAGAAAAATGAAATTGGACCATTTCCTTACACCACACATGAAAATAGACTCAAAATGGATGAAGGACCTCAATGTGATAAAGGAATCTATCAAAATCCTTGAGGAGAATGCAGGCAGCAACCTCTTTGACCTCAACCACAGCAACTTCTTCCTAGGAACATCGCCAAAGGCACCAGAAGCAAGGGCAAAAATGAACTATTGGGATTTCATCAAGATCAAAAGCTTTTGCACAGCAAAGGAAACAGTGAACAAAACCAAAAGACAACTGACAGAATGGGAGAAGATATTTGCAAACGACATATCAGATAAAGGGCTAGTATCCAAAATCTATAAAGAGCTTATCAAACTCAATATCCAAAGAACAAATAATCCAATCAAGAAATGGGCAGAGGACATGAACAGACATTTCTGCAAAGAAGACATCCAGATGGCCAACAGACACATGAAAAAGTGCTCCACATCACTCGGCATCAGGGAAATACAAATCAAAACCACAATGAGATACCACCTCACACCAGTCAGAATGGCTAAAATTAACAAGTCAAGAAATGACAGATGCTGGCGAGGATGCGGAGAGAGGGGAACCCTCCTACACTGCTGGTGGGAATGCAAGCTGGTGCAAGCACTCTGGAAAACAGTGTGGAGGTTCCTCAAAAAACTGAATATAGAGCTACCCTATGACCCAGCAATTGCACTACTGGGTATATATCCTAAAGATACAAACATGGTGCTCCGAAGGGGCACGTCCACCCGAATGTTTAAAGCAGCAATGTCCACAATAGCCAAACTGTGGAAAGAGCCTAGATGTCCATCAACAGATGAATGGATAAAGAAGAGGTGGTATATATACACAATGGAATACTATGCAGCCATCAAAAGACATGAAATCTTGCCATTTGGGACGACGTGGATGGAACTAGAGGGTATCATGCTTAGCGAAATAAGTCAATTGGAGAAAGACAACTATCATATGATCTCTTTGATATGAGGAATTGGAGATGCAAGGCGGGTGGGGGGGTTGGGGGGAGGTAGGAAAAGAAAAAATGAAAAGATGGGATTGGGAGGGAGACAAACCATAAAAGATTCAATCTCAAGAAACAGACTGAGGGTTTGGGGGAGAGGGGGGATGGGAGAGGGTGATGGGGGGAAATGGACATTGGGGAGGGTATGGGCTATGATGAGTGCTGTGAAATGTGTAAACCTAGCGATTCACAGACCTGTACCCCTGGGGATAAAAATACATTATATGTTTATTAAAATAAAAAAATGGTGTTATAAAATCATTATCAATAAAGTTAATGAATAAATGTGAGTGAATTATTAAAAGAATATATATATATAAAATTAAAAATGCAACATAGTAACTGAAAATAGAATAAAAGATATAAATTATTCTATTATTTATTTATTTATTTATTCATTTATTTATTTATTTGAGCGAGACAGAGAGAGAGCAAGTGGGGGAAGGGAGAAACAGAAAGAGAGGAGGGGGAGAGACAAGCTGACTCTGCACTGAGCATGGAGCCTGATGTGGGGCTCAATCTCACAACTCTGAGAACCTGACCTGAGCTGAAACCAACAATCAGACGCTTAACAGAATAAGTCACCTGGCACCCCTCAATTATTTTTCTTTTATAAATTTAACATTAACTTATATATGTGTAAACTCTATTACCATTATATATATTTTTTTTTTCCATCATAGTTCATTAAGAAATACAATGGATGATACAATTAGATATGAAAATTCATAGGATGACAAGAACATAAATACTACACTGAAAGGCTATTTATTTGTATTTGTACAAGAAAATAACAAGATAATGATCTTGTTATTTTCTTGTACAAACATTGGTTTAGCTCCTTGTGAAGCATCATAACCTTAGTCAGAAATGACTGAATCAACAACTTACTTCTAAACTCTTTCTAGTGAATGAAATTTATGAGCTACAACCCACAAAGCTTTAAATTGAATCACAGCTACCAAGTGATTACTCCTCCTAGTTGGGTGTTAGACATGCATGTCCAAATTTGCTATCTCCACTGGCCTACAGGTCAAAATACAGCAGCTACTATCAGGATGTTAACAAGGGAGTCCCAGAAGTGAGAGCATGGAAATAGACTTTGTAAAAAACAAAAACAAAAACAAAACAAAACAACGAGAACCCTCTACATGTGGTCTAAATTCCCAATATTAACTTCTTAAAGAAAATTTATTACACTGTTATTTGATTTGAAAGTACTACCAAGATTTAAAAATAAAAGAGCTATGAAGACATTCAAACTGGAAATACCATGTTTTAGTTTCACATAATTTTCATTTCATTTTAATATAAAATAGCTCACATAATGCAATTGATTTCTCTAATACCTAGTGAATAATCAATGTTATTTTATAATCTGCATCCAACCTTCTATGTAGGATAATTGAACTTCGGGAAAGCAGAAAGAACTGAGTTCCTAGAGAACAAATACCAACATTATAAAATCATGTCAGTGGCGAGAGCACCAGCTCTCCTCAACTCTGCATGTCTTCTCTCTCACTTGGTCATTTTAGTGTTTCTGTTGGCAGATAATTATGTGGACAAATTCCTCATGTATTCTATCGTATATTTTAAAATATAAATATAAGTCAAGCCTCTATATTATTGACCATTTAAAAATATTCATCAAAGATCCATTACATTACTAATATTCTAAAGGCAGGGTGTACAGTGACCCACGCTGATGGAATCCCTGCCTTCGGGTAGCTCACATTTTAGTGAGGGGGTGGACAAGAAACAGGATAAAGCAACAAAATACATAGTTTGTTAGACGGTGATTAAGGCCGTGAAGGAAGAGAAAAACAGGGATAGAAGAGAGGAAGTTTCAGTTTTTAAGAAAAGGGTCCCAAGGAGGATGGCGTGGCAGGAACAACATGAAAGAAAAGAGAATAGGGTTGCGGTAAGGAAGAAAAGGCAGGGGGGCCCGTCCTGCAAGACCTTGGGAGTAGATCTGGCCTTCCTGCAGGGCCCAGTGGAGAACTCTGGGAGTGGGCTGAGCAGGGCAGCGGCTTCATCTTAATCACTCTGGTTGCTGAATTGGGAAGAGTTTGAAGGAAGGAAAGGTCAGGCACAAGAAGAGCTAATTGGGGTAAGCTCAGGAGAGGTGATTGTGGTTTGTACAAACACAGCTGCGATAAATTGGTGGGGCAACTCAGAGTTTTGAGCTGTTTTTTGTTGTTTTTAAGATTTTATTTATTTATCTGCTATAGAGCGAGAGAGCAAGAGTGAGTGAGAGAGAAAGAGAGCACTGACGAGCAGGGGGACGGGGCAGAGGGAGAAGCAAAGGCTCCACTGAGCAGCCCCATTCAGGACTGATCCCAGGACCCTGAGATCATGAGTCCAAGGCAGACACCTAACCAACTGAGCCACCCAGGCACCCCAACAATATGTTTTGAATATTAAGACTAAGATTTCCTAAGAAAGTGACTGAGTGAAAGAAAAGAATCTAAGTTGATTGCAAGATTTGAATGAACACATGAAAGGAACAAGTAGCCACTAATTGAGAAAGAAAAGACAGCAAGAGAAGATGTATTCTACTTTGGATAGAATAAATCTGAGAAGTCTTTAGACGTTCATGTACAGATATTTTTCAATATGTCCTGCAAATGGTGTGTATGTTTTGTTTTCTACCTTTGATATCAAGTGGTCATTCCATGGCTTGGATGTCAGATGTAAAAGAATATTTTTCAAAAATTTTCAACAATTTTTTTTAATAATTCAGTGATATGATTGGTGCACAAACTGAAAAAAAATCATGGTATCGTTATATAAATTCATTTCCAGAATTCATTTCAGAGGCTCTTAGTAGATTATGCTTCAAAGAAAGAAAGAAAGAAAGAAAGAAAGGCTTATGAGTCAACTTTATTACTAAATAGCAACAAGTCAACTTAATAAAAGGAAAAAAATACTTGAAAGTACATAATATTTGAAAAAACAGAATATGATTTAAAACTGTAAATTCATCTCTTTCTGAATAGTACACAATAAATTTACCTTTGCATGAGTTTTAATCTTAATAACAGTCAAAAGTAAACTAGTTAAAAGTAAATGGAAAAACAATAAACCATTTGCTTTCAGTGTGTATGGAAATAAAAAACTTCAAAGCTATGTGATTATAGGATTTTGTCACACTTTATTACAGGCTCACCAGAGAAAGACTTTTTAAATAAACTTGGCTTTTGAAATTAAGAATGTCTTTCATGGAATGCTGTTTTGTGTAGGTTGGGGTAAGGCAGGAGTGGCGGTGAATAAAATTAACATTACATTTACTTTGACCTGATTTGCAGTTTTTGTAAATGTGTGTGTTTGTGTGTGGTGTGCAGATGTCTGTGGGTAAGGCAGTTGTTTTATTTGGAATACATAATTGACTCAAAACGTTAGCAATTTGTGCATTAAGATTACATGTTATTTAAAGAGGGCTACTCTGTTGGGATGCAAGTTTAGGGAGGGAAATCAAATTCTCACTCTAGTTAAAAAAAATGATGATGAAAAAATAATATTGATACTTTATACATCATACACCAAAGAAACTGCGTAAGATTACACATACTTTCATATGCACGGCATGGGTTACTAATAACCAATCTATAGATAAATTTGGAATTCTGTGCTTTTGCCAATAAAAAAAGTGAGAAAGAAAGTGACTTGTCCAATTTCACATAGTGGAGAGACAATGGAATGAGGATTCCAAACCAGACAGCCTACCACTAAAGCCTGTACTTGACTTGCTATTAATGTGTCACGACTTTATGTATCACCTATATCCTTTGGGTGACCTATCTCCTCTGAACAAATGCTCCCTTAGTACATAAGGGGAAGATTATTCTCATCAGCCTTAAACAGATGGACCAGAGTTACTAATTTGTCAGCACTTAGGAATACAGTAATGAACAATCAGCATCAGTACTTTTGTACAGAAGATACTCTATCACATCAAATATATAAAATAGAATAAACCACTAAGTTGTTAATGAATTGTTAATTTGCATTTTCTAAATATTTCCCTCAATATGTTGACAGTTCCCAAAGTATTTAACATGTAGTGAGTTTTTTGATATTTGGATATATATTCCCTTTGATATCCAATGAAAACACACTGCTTTCAGTTAGCCAAAAGAACTCTCTGGCGACCCGTACCACACTTCAGACAACCTATCAGAATCTTAAGGTCTGCTATTCTCCTAAAAAGACCACTTGGTACTGTAAAACAGCAGTCACCTCAGATGGATCTGAAACCACTTTGTTGGAGAGAGAGAAATACACAACAGTTAAGGCTGTTAAAATTACTTGCTAACCAAGGCCCCAAAGTGCCAGAGAGGTAAAGGCTGGCACCTAGAAAAAGGTAACTTTTGCTAACAAATTCAATCCTGAGAACAACTGTATGAATTAACACCTATAATCTCCATTATGCAGAAAGGGATCAGAGACTCAAACATATTACATAAGTAGTCCAAGGTGTTTGGCCCTGTGTATGGCCAAGCCACATCTTAGCCATGAATTATCTGACATCTGTGGGTATCCTGTAGGCTCTTTAAACGAAGGTTGATTACCAGTGAAATAATTTTTCTCTCCAGAACGTGCTCTCCTTCCAAGATTCACCTTCACAATGTACAGTGAATGTCTGCCACTTTTGTCCCCTGCAGCATCTTTTCCTGTCCTCTCCCATCCAAGTGTTACCACCGACTCTAACTTCCACTCCAGTTGAATTTCATTGCTATTGTCATAACTTAGGAATTCATATTTCTCACAAGCCTCCCCTTCACCTGCCTTGTCTGTTTCCTTTGTTTCATCCATATTCCACATAGCTGCTGATTGGATATATAAAAATGATTATATTTAAAACCGTTCAATAGTCTTTGCCCTACAGGATCTTTTTCCCCCCGCTCTGGAATGGAAATTGACCCTTTCGGTGTGCCACCTGCTGTGCACTCTCGCCCCCCTCCACTATGGAATCACTGGCTCAGATTATTGCTTGATAAATCTGCCAACTTTATTTGCTTTCTGCAATTATTGTACTGAATGGATATATTTTTGTGTGTCTTGAACATTTGATTATAAATAAGGAATCCAACTGTACTTCAAGAAGAATATCTATTGCTAATTAGAAAATATTTTTAACCTCGCAAAAATCATTCTCTCGGGATAGTTGTTATGGCAGGGGAATCTTATTTTTATGGTTAAAAATATGTACCACATTTTAGTAGGCAATTATATTTAAAGTGTGAAATCACCACTCCAATAAAATTTATGTGAGTACAGTCAAAACACATGCTAATTAGATCTTTCATGGGATGAGTCAGACAAATGTATATTGTCTATACATTTTATTATTTTATACTTTTACAGTGTTTTATTTAACTTTTTATTATTACTTTTTTGAGGAGCAAATAAAGTACATAAGTTAAATTTTTAAAATAATTTTGAGCTAAAGAAGTCCTCAGATTAGAAATATAAATATATTTATAAACATAATTTTCATCACAGGACTTATTTGATAAACTAAACAATTTATTTTTTCATATAAAAGTTTTTTATGTTTTAATAGATTTTCCTTATTAGTTTCAGAATATATCGAGGATGAGTAGTGCAAATGGATACAATTGACAAAAGAATAACTTACATGAAGCACTAAGGAAGGAATGCAGGATAAATACATATCCAATCTCAATCCCTAAAGAAGGTAGGCAACCTATGTAAATTCCAAATATCTTCTGCATTTATAGCAGATATATATATATACAGGCTCATGTATGTATATATGTTCCTTGCAATGGATATTTCAGTTGAAAGAAAGTCAGATAAACCGTACTGTAAATGACAAAGTTTTTTAAGTCTCTATACTTAACAATGTGTGCACGTGTGTGTGTACACATACATGTAAGTGTATGAATGTGAGTGTAGGTCAGAGGGCCTATACTATGCCCCATGTTCAGGAAATGAAGCAACAGTTGTCTTGATACCTCCAGTTAGAATCAGGCAAGAACAATAAATTTTGGAACACTGAAAAAATTTAAAAAATTAAAAAATAAACCTAAAAAAAATAATTATCGGGATGCCTGGGTGGCTCAGCTGGTTAAGCCTCTGCCTTCAGCTCAGGTCATGATCCCAGAGTCTTGGGATTGAGCCCCGCATCAGGCTCTCTGCTCAGCAGGGAGCCTGCTTCCCCTTCTCTCTCTGCTTGCCTCTCTGCCTACTTGTGATCTCTCTCTGTCAAATAAATAAATAAAATCTTAAAAAAAAAATCATGCAAAGAAAATAAATAAATAATGGATGTCAGCCACAATCTGTTATCTAAGGCTGTCCAATGGAAGAGACTCTATTTTTTTTTTCCACTTTAAAGTTTTTATTTAAATTCCAGTTAGTTAACAAACAGTGTAATATTAGTTGGGTATACAATTTAGTGATTCAACATTTCCATAGACACCCCGTGCTCATCACAACAAGTGCCCTCCTTAATCCCCATCCCTTATTTCCCTCATTCCTCCACCCATCTCCCCTCCTGGTAACCATCAGTTTATTCTGCATTATTGAGTCTGATTCTTGGTTTGCCTCTCTCTCTCTTTTTTTGGTCCCTTTGCTCGTTTGTTTTGTTTCTTAAATGCCACATACGAAAAATCATAGAGTATTTGTTTTTTTCTGAATTATTTCACTTCACATTAAACTCTCTAGCTCCACCCATATTATTGCAAATAGCAAAATTTCATTCTTTTTTATGGATGAGTAGTATTCCCTTGTATATATACACAACCTCTTCTTTATACATTCATCAATTGATGGACATTTGGGCTCTTTCCATAATTTGGGTACTGTAAGTAATGATGCTATAAACATTGGCATTCATGTTTCCCTTTGAAAGAGTATATTTTTGTATTCGTTGAGTAATTACCTAGTAGTGTAATTGCTGGATAGTAAGGTAGTACTATTTTTAACTTTTTGAGGAAATCCCATACTGTTTTTCAGAGTGCTGTACCAGTTTGCATTCTCACCAACAGTGTAAGAGGGTTCCCCTTTCTCTACATCCTTGCCAAACCTGTTGTTTCTTGTGGTTTTGATTTTAGTCATTCTGACACATGTGAGTTGACATATCATTGCAGTTTTGACTTTTATTTCCTTGATGATGAGTGATGTTGAGCATCTTTTCATGTGCCTTTTGGCCATCTGTACGTCCTCTTTGGAAAAACATCTATTCATGTCTGCTGTCCATTTTTAAATTGGATTATTTGTTTTTTGGGTGTTGAGTTTTATATGTTCTTTATATATTTTAGATACTAACCCTTTATCAGATATGTCATTTGCAAATATCTTCTCCCATTCAGTAGGTCTACTTTTAGTTTTGTTGGCTATTTGCTGTGCAGAAGTTTTTATTTTTATAAAGTCCCAATAGTTTATTTTTGCTTTTGTTTCCCTTGCCTTAGGAGACATATCCAGTAAAAAGTCACTATGGTGGTTGTCAAAGAGTATAATGCTTATGTTCTCTAAGATTTTAATAGTTTCCTGTCTCACATTTAGGTTTTTAATCCATTTTTAATTTATTTTTGCATAGTGTAAGAAAGTGGTCAAGAAATGTCTTTCTAAAGGACCCGGGAGCTACCTCTTTAAAATGTCATCATCAAGAAAGTTAGTGTCCTTATCTCCTACTCACTTCCAGAAGGTAGGGGCCTAACTTTGATAAGCAAGGTTAGCAAATGCAAATGGCCTAATCCCATTGACCAACTTTCCTGTGAAGCAAGATCCTCCAGTACTTTCCCATTACTTCACTCCACCATTTACAGCCCTCTTACCTTTTGCTTTAGGGGAGTTGAGTATAAGTTTCTCCCCTATTGCAAGGTTCTTAACCCCTATTGCAATGTCTTAAATAAAATTTTGCCATTTTTAACAAGTATCTACTGCAATTTATTTTACAGTAACTATTCAATATACGTAGCTAAAAGAGGACTTGATTGAATTGCTTTTGGATGAATAACCAGTAAATTCAGTCAATTGATTCATTCATGCAAACAGGGCCTTAAATAGGTTGTAGCTTCTCCTTCTATACAACATAAATTTCACAAAGAAATATGTACTATTGTATTTACTTATTAAACAAAAATATTTTTCAAAGGAATATAAAGATGTAAAAAAATTATTTGTCAGTTGTTCAAGTGATTAACTCTGAACAAATGTGCCAATGAACACTATTATTCCCCAAAAAGTGCATGTTAGAAAATAAGTTTGCAAAGTCGTTTTACCAGTACAAGTGAAATAAATAATTTTAGTATGTTATTAAATAAATTATTACAGTTTAATTATTAAGATGAAATATCTATAATAAAATATTAGATTCTAAATTTTTTTCTTATATTGCTTCTGTTTTATAGTTGCATTTCAACATAAATGTTATATTACTTTATTTTGTAGAAAATTTACTTTTTAGCATACAACTCTAAAAATATTCCCAATTATTTGGATAAGGTTGTGGGTGATCTATGGCTTTTTAAATTCTAATTCTGGCTTTATTCATAAACTGTGTTTTTTTATTAGGTAAATTATCTCCAATTTTCTGTGAACTGCACTGTTTTTTAAGCACAATGTTCTGTGAGTGACAGGATTTTGTGACTTCTACTCTGGTGTATAAGTTTATTACCACAATGTCATACAACTAGATGAAACTTCCGAAAGGTTATATAATCCAAGATAGGCATTAAAAAAAAAAATCAGCTACATGTACAAGCTATTTTAAAATATTCTACTTCTTCTGGCTATCTTAATTTTAGGGAAAAAATTAAAAACATTAAAAACATAGAAATGAGAATAAAATATCACCTGACAGTTTAGATGCAAAGCCAATTGTGAAGTGCTTGAGAAAAAGCTTTACAGAGCAACATAAGAAAATAAATGAGGCTATAATTAGATCGAAAATACTGTCAAGCACTCTTGATTTTGAAATTTTCCCACTCAGGCTCCGAAATAACTTAAATTACCAGGGGTGCAGCCCTGCCAGTAACCAATAACCAAATTGGATGATACACCTATGATTATTATGTTACCATATACTACCTTCATTAAAGGAATGAGGCTTCCTATCAAGAGTAAATTATTCAAGATCTGGGAAGAAGAAATCAATGGGCTGAGAATATTGTTTAAATTAAAACAATGTTTTCAGAAATGTCTGGGATGATGTCAAAGAGGGCAGAGGTTAGAGCTTTGAATTCATTATGGTGCTAAAAATACAAGAATATGATATACTCTAATAAGAAAGAGCATATGCGATTTTTCTATTGTCTATAAAAATAATAGGTAACATATATTGATCAAAATAAACTATAAGAATTCTATTAAAAGCATGTCCAATATCCAAAATATCAATAACATATTATTGCTACATTTCAAGTCCTCAGACATGTTCACGCTTTAATAAAGGTTATTTATAAAAACATTAATTTATTTTATTACCACTCTGAAAGTAATATGAAGTTAGCTATTTAATATAAAGATTATATGCTTTAATAAAAATATATTATCTGCATAGATAAATGCTATGCCACAAGGACCAAAAGTTACATAATGCCTGGATATTTAAAATACCAATAATAATAAAAAAAAAACAAGAAATCCCCTGAAAGTAAAGTTAAACATTGAAAATAGAATATTAACTTTAATCTGGTCATATAAATTGATAATTAATGAGAAAACAAATTCACTTTGAAATTATCTTCTTTTGTGTATACTAAATCTCTTTCTAATTAACTGTGTATAGTAAACACTTCATGGTGCCACTAAGATATTTGTACTAATCAGCAAATAGATTGTCTAAAGAAGTCTAATAAGAGAATTACACTCTTCTGGGAAAATTACAATGCATTATGTATGCACAAATGATCATTTGGATAAAACATTTTAATGTGGCTGAATTAATACCATGATAGCCAACAAATTTCATTTATGCCTCAGTTATATGTTAAATTTAGAAATGAAAAATTCAAGTATAATCCATAAATTTTATAAATTTAATAGCCTACATGAAATAATGATGTAAAAAGCAGAGTTTTCATCCTCCTTGTCTAGATAATTCGTGTGAAAACCATTACAATCACCTTTAGTCTAGTCAAAAGTTAGCAAAGGTTTCAGAAGTCAAATCCAGCTCTGACTTCCCAGATAAAACAAGTAGATTTTTCAATGCAGGTAACGGTTTTTGCTGGATATTTCAGGCATCATAAGGCTAGCCTACACTAAATGATTGAAGATTGAAATTGATTCTGATAAGCTGATTTGATATATTGGATTTGAAGTTCTTTTGCTTAGGGGCTATCGGGAGAACAGATGTCAAGAGGTTTGACTTTTGGCAGCATCAGTCAAAATCCATGTGCTTACACTGATGTCTGCCAGGCACAAAGATACAAGTATCCAAAGGTTCAATAGTTCATGCTGTAAAATTGAAGACTGAATATTTTCCTTTTTAAAAAATTGTACTACTTACAAACTTAAAAGAACTAAAAATGCCATATTTGCTGCATTTTTTAATGTAAATTTCTGCAAACTTCCATATCTATGGAAGCTAAGGTAGTATTCTTGGATTTATTGTGCAAAACCACCTTTGTAAAATGACCTTGCTAGTCTAATTGGGATTGAGAAGCTCTTACTAAAATGCATGCTTTTATTTTCTATAAGTAGGCCCTAATTATAAACTATCTTACAGGGGTTGTGGAAGTAGATGTAAAGTAGAATTTATAACCCTTGGTACAAAATAAGGGAGCACCAAAATAGAGAGACAGAAAAGGGGGGTGGGGGCAGAATATGCCTGGAAATGCTTCCAAAGTTATCGAAACTGGAAGTGTTGGAAAGAGGTTGGTACAAGTAGCATACAATTGTATATAGACAATTTAACTTGATATTCCATTGATTCAGATCTATTAGAAACTATATATTTTAAACTAAGTGGATCAATGAACTCATTTTTTAATTTGATCCCCCAAAATATCAAACAATAATGATAAGTCCTGAGATTTTAAAATCTTAATTTAGTTTCACAATAACTAACAAATAAGAATTAGTAGCTACTTGTTACTATCTACCTACTACAGGCCGGGAACTGAATACTGTACTTTATTATCTTTATCACAATCATTTTTAAAGAGGGAAACTCCTCAGCAAATTTTACAGTGTATTGGATACAATGTAAGATTACAATCCAATTAAAATAATTATAGGTGTAAACCCCAGTATTTCATAAGTGTGTGTGTCTGCTTACAATCTTTATTTTTAACAACATGCGTGGAAAGGCGATTGGTGTTATTTCCTCTTGTATACATGAAGAACGTCATAGATATGAAGTAAAACTGAGAACACAGTAAATACTAAGGATTGAGAAAATGAGGCTTTGCTGAATAACAGATAAGAACCACATAGCCATGAATTTGAATCACAACTCAGTCATTTGGTGGCCATTAGATCTTAGACACATTGCATAGTTTCTATGATTTTTCATTTTCCTCATTATACATGAAGTGTATGATAGTGAGCATATTTATCTGTTGTGAGCTGTCAACTGCATGATACACTGAAGTCTCCCGATAAGAGTATAAGACTAGGAATACCTGGGTGATTAAGTATCTGATTAAGTAATCGATTAAGTATCTGCTTTTGGCTCAGGTCATGATCCCAGGGTTCTGGGATTGAGTCCCACATCAGGCTCCTGGCTCAGTGGGAAGCCTACTTCTCCCTTTGCCTGCCACTCCCCCTGCTTGTGCTCCTTCTCTCCCTCTCTCTCTGACAAATAAATAAATAAAATCTTTAAAAGTATAATATACACCTAGGGCACTTATGTTTGTATGCCTGTGTATATACATGGATAACATTCAGTAACTGTGGGTTACTAAATGTTACATTTAGTAACATGTTCAGTACTTTAGGAAATCATAGCATTATGGCTAAATGGCTAAACCAGGATTCAAGCCCAATATTATTTTTACACCCAAACCAGTATTTTCACTACACTAGTGACAAAACCAGAAATGCTCATTGTCTTAACTGCTTTGATGCAGATTAAGAAAAATGATTTATTCTTCTTTCCCTTCATTTTTATTTAAAATTCTATACCTAACTGGATATATCATTTCAGATATTGTCACAGTTTAAGGAAGTATAAGGAGACACTGTCTATCCATTAAGACAAAAAAAAAATATTACAAAGGTAATCATGATTTTATATGGTTGTAAGATAGAGTTGAAAACACCTACTCATTTGTTAAAAGGTATATCATTATTTGGTTTGATCAATTGTTACAAATTCAACATTTTTATAGGAATATTGTACCTTAGTTGATGATATACAAAAATTCTACATTTAAATCAGCTCTACCACAAACTCAGAGATTGGTATTTTATGATTTTACATACAACTTTTATAACTAATGAGAATGCCTACTCCATTAAATAGTTATAACTCACAAACTAACTCAAAAATTCCATTTGAAAATAATTTCAGAGGAGATTTACTTAAAACATCACACATCTCCTTTTTCTTTCCTTTTTTTAGTTAAATCACATTATGTTAATTACTTTATGGGCTGAATCACTATTTGAAATAAACTTCTTGTGATAGTTAATTTTATGTGTCAACATGACTAGTCATGGGGTATCAGATTAAATATTACTTTTCAGAATGTCTCTGAAGGTGTTTCCAGATGAGATTAGCATTTGAATTTGTGGACTTAGTAGATTGCCTTTCTCAATGGGAGTAGGCACCATCCAACCCACTGAAGGCCTGAACAGAAAAAAAGAGGGACAAAGGAAGAATTCACCTCTTTTTTCTACCTTATTGTTTGAGCTAAGGCATCATCTCATCTTCTCCTGTCCTTGGACTGGAATTTATATCACCAGCTCCTCTTGTTCTCAAGCCTTTGGACTCAGAATTAATTATACCATGGCTTTCCTGGGTCTCCAGCTTGCAAATAACAGATTATTCAACCCTTCCGCCTCCATAATTATGTAAGAGTGGGTTTTCTAAATTGGTTTTTGAGATTTCCAGTTGGATGTCTAATCTGATTAAGTTTAAAGACACTCATGACTATGTTTCAGCAGTAAAAGGATACTGATAGTCAATGAATGGCATGAACTGTTCATAGAGATATGCAAAATATCTACACATCTTACAGGATACTCCTAATCAACTACTGATAAAAAAACAAAGAGCTAGGAGAGTTTTTTTTTTTTTTTTAAAGAGTGACCTGTGGTGATACTACCCTTTATGTTATTTTATTTTTATTATGTTATGTTAGTCACCATACAGTACATCATTAGTTTTTGATGTAGTGTTCCATGATTCATTATTTGTGTAAAACACCCAGTGCTCCATGCAATCTGGGCCCTCCTTAATACCCATCACCAGGCTCACTCATCCCTCTACCTCTGAGCTAGGAGATTTAGTGTATGATACTTTCAAAATTTTTTTTTTAAACTGATGAATACAGTGACATTGGTTTGTTGCTCCTCATGTCATTGGACAAAGTGGTGAAAGAAAAGGATGAGTTCTGGGATTTGAATTTCCAACTCAAACATTACATAAATGACCTAAAATATCATTGGTCATTCAAGCTATGTAGCTGGGGGAGGGGATTAACCCTACATTTATAGCAGCCTCCTACAAGACAATCCTAATTCTTCCCAGTATCACCCGTCACCACACCTTTTCTGCCTCTAGACCTTAACTACACTCATGTCCCAACAAGCCCCTAAAGGCAAGGCACAAAATGTGATCCACAAGGAGGTGTGTTACACTCCAAAAGAACAACTTGAGTTTTCTAGTGTATACAGACAGGTATCTGCAGAACATCTGTGGGCATAGATATTAAGGGTGGGAGATAACGGTGACAGAACATAAGGTTGAATAAGGCTGAATTTATTGACTTGGGCTCACTAAGAAGAGATTACACATTTAATGTTGTCATTTTGACTGTTAGAGTTAGAAAGGGCTCTAAAAGTTTGTTTGGTTGGTTGATTGAAACATGGACCAAAAGGTGGCCCCTCCATGAGTGAATCAGAAGTGCCAGACATGCCTTGGTTTAACGTAGAAAAAGGGATTCAAAGGAAGATTGAAATGTTACAATGGAAAGGTTCTAGAAGACATATCTTTTACTGATGCTGGGAAGAATAGATTTGTGAGAAAAGTCCTGATGTCCTTGAAGAGCTCTGTGATAACATTTCTCTGTAGAAGAGACTTCATATGGGAACCATAGTTTCTGAATTGGGAAACCTAAATATGATAGGAGTAATTGCATCCTGGGGTGGCAGGGGCCTAGTGGCAGCACTCAACTGCCAAAGGCAAGGTGAACATGATTACTGTAATGGACAGCAGAGTCAAAGCAGCAATCAGAATAACCCAACATATGCAGACTGTGGCATTGGTGAGTTGGTTATGGTGTTCCTATAAATGAGATAGGAAGCTTACTAAATCCTTACTTGATCTATATAAGCAAAAAAAAGTTCTAGTTCAAGTGAACAAAAGTGCAACCTGAATCATAAAAACAGAGAGTCATGGGACCTCAATCAATTCCTAGACTTGAGATAATTTACAGTATCTTAACTCCTGGAATGATGAGGAATCCAGGTCACCTTGAGGAAGGACACTATTGAAAATTTTTACTGTTAATCTTTCCCCTACCCTTTCTCAAAGGGACCTACAGCTCAGATAACTTTATATCAGGGAAAAGGAAATAATCAGACTTTCCAGGGATTAATGGATACTGGGTCTGCACTGACAATAATTTCATAAGACTCAAAAGGTCACCATGGCCCACAGTCAGAAAAGAAACTTGTGGAGGTCAGGTAATCTATAAAGCTGATCCACCACTTGAGCTATATAATCCAGAAGATGCAATAGTGCTTCAAGTCTTGGTGGCAGATAGCAATGCTATTTGGAGGTTTTGGAAGGCCCTTATAAGTGACTCACAGTGCAAGCTTTTAGGATTTGGAAACAAGGCCCTGCCACCATCCACAAAGGACTACTCTCCTTTTCAGAGACAACTCTTGAAATCTACTTTGCTTTACTAGAGACTAAAACTTAACCATGGGTCACAAAGTCCCTGTGTGACCTGGGATACCCATCATAAACTGTGTGTTATCTGATCCACCATGTCATAAAGTTGAGCATACACAGAAACATTACTTATTAAATCATTAAATGGAGTGATATGTACTTGAATGGGACCAAGTGAGCCCACCCATGATTCCCAGGCTTACTACATTGTCTTCTCTTTACCAGCCTGCACCTATAGCCTCATGGGGAGTTTCCTATCATAGGTTTACATAGGAAGAGAAAACTTGGGCCTGATTTACAGATGGTTCAGTGGAATATGCAGGCACTACCCCAAAATAGACAGCTATAGTAATACAGCCTCTTTCAGGGACATCCCTGAGGAATAGGACTAAGGTGAATTTTCCCAGTGGAAAAAAAAAACTTTGAGAAGTTCCCCTGGTGGTACACTTTGCTTGGAAGAAGAAATGGTCAGTTGTGTTTATAGACTGATTTGTGGACTATGGCTAATGGTTTGCCTAAATGATCAGAGACTTCAGAAGATCATTATCGAAAAATTAGTTACAAAAAAAAAAAATAGGTCAGAGTTACATAGATGGACTTTTGCAAATAGGCAAAAAATATGAAGACATTTGTGTCTCATATGAATACTCATTAAAGGGTGACCTCAGTAGAAGAGGATTTTAATAATCAGGAAGGTAAAATTACTGTGTATACTCTGGATTTGGATTAAACTACAATTAACCTCTTTCCCAGCCACCTTTATCATTGCCCAATTAGCTCATGAAAAAATGGCCATAGTGGTGGGATGGAGACATTCATGGGCTCAGCAATATGGACTTACACTCATCAAAGCTGACCTGGATGTGGCCACAGCTGAAAGTCCTTTCTGCCAACAGTAGAAATCAACACTGAGCCGCACTCTCAACCCACACTATTCTCTGTGGCAATCAGTCAGCTCTCTGGTGGCAGGCTGATTACATCAGACCACATCCATTATGGAAGGGGTCACATTTTGTTTTTACTAGAATAGCTACTTACGTTAGATAAGGATTTGCCTTCTCTATCATATAATGCTTCTGCCAAAACAAGGACTTGCAGAATGCCTTATTCACTGTCATGTGTGCCACATGTTATTGCTTCTGATCCAACTTATTTCACAGCAAGAATTCACTGGTCTTACCATGTTCCCCCTCATCATGAAGCAGTTGGCTTCAAAGAATGGTGGGATGGCCTTTTGAGGACTCAGATACAAAATCTAGGTGCTGATATCTTGTAGGATGGAGGCAACGTTCTCCAGAAGACTGTATATGCTCTGAAACATCGTTTGATATCTGGTGCTATTTTTTCCAGAGCCATAATTTATAGGTTTAGGAACTAAGAGCTGAAAATAGATGTGGCACCACTCACCATTACCCTTAATGAAGCACTAGCAAAATTTTTGCTTCCAGTTGCCAACACCTTGTGCTCTTCAGGTCTAAAGGTCTTAGTCCAGAGGGAGATAAGCTTCCACTAGGAGACACAATAATGATTCCATTGAACTGGAAGTTAAAACCACCAACTGGCGCTTTGGGCTTCTCATTCCACTGAATCAATAGGGTTAAGAAGGAAGGTACAATATTAGCTGGCATGACTGGTCTTGACCATGAAGGAGAAATTGGACTACTACTCCACAATTGAATAAAGAGTGTGTCTGGAATATAAGAGATGCCTTAAATCATCACTTAGTATCATCATGCTCTGTGATTAAGGTCAACGGTAAAACCACAACCCAGTGCAAGAAGTACTATTAATGGCCCAGGTAGGAACCTGGGCCACCCCACTGAGGTGCTTGCTGAAGGCAAAGGGAACACAGAATGAATAATGAAAGAAGGTAGTTACAAATACTAGCTGTGATCATCTGACCAGTTACAGAAATAAGTATTGCAATTGTCATGAGTATTTTCTCCCTATTTTGCTATGAATATATTTATGTGTCTATCTACCCATCATATCTTTGCTTTCTTTATTCTCTTATCCCCTCACCAAATAACATAAAATGTATTGATGTTATTTATATAACAGGATATCAAAGAGAAAAGCAAACACCACTCAATGATTTTTAACTTATCTTCGGGGGAAGGAATTAGTGCATTTCCGTTTTATGCAGCATAGTTGTCCTGTTAGGTGGAATTACAACTTTGTTACTGTCTTTATGTAGAGATCAAGTATGGGTTGAAATGCATATAGATGGTAAGCTGACAAAGGTAAACTGGACATGATTAATTTTATGTGCCAATTTGACTGGTTATGGGATGCCCAGATTAAAAACTATTTCTGGGGGCACCTGGGTGGCTCAGTGGGTTAAAGCCTCTGCCTTTGGCTCAGATCATGGTCCCAGGGTCCTGGGATCAAGCCCCACATCGGACTCTATGCTCAGCGTGAAGCCTGCTTCCTCCTCTCTCTCTGCCTGCCTCTCTGCCTACTTGTGATCTCTATCTGTCAAATACATAAATAAAATCTTTTAAAAAAAATACTATTTCTGGGTGTTTTCAAGGTGTTTCCAGAAGAGACTAACATTGAATTAGATGCAATTGTAAAAGGATTATTTTCTAAATTTCTCTTTCTGATAGTTTGTTGTTAGTGTATAAAAATATAACTGAAGTCTATGTATTGATTTTGTATTCAGCAATTTCACTGGATTCATTTATTAATTTTAATAGCTTTTTGGTGGAGTCTTTAGGGTTTTCTGTATATAGTATGTTATCTGTGAACAGGGACAGAAGTTTCACTTCTTCCTTTCTGATTTCAATATCTTTTATTCCTTTTTCTTGCATAATTGCTCTGGCTAGAACTTCCTGTACTATATTAAATAAAAATGGCAAGAGTGGGTATCCTTGTCTTGGTCCTAATCTTAGAAGAAAAGCTTTCCACTTTTTACTGTTAAATATGATGTTATTTGTGTGCTTGTTATATATGGCTTTTATTGCATTAAAGTACATTCCTGTTATATCCTTTATACAACTTTAAATAAAAATTCCACACAGAAGCATTCCATTCTCTGATTAGGTTACACCCTTATGTTTATGTTTAATGTTTCTATAAAACCCTTCGCTTATATGTTTATTTTAAGTCTTTATTACTAAACCATAACTTAAATGAGTCATGTCCTATATATTACTATATTATTGGTAGTTGCTTGTCTGTATTATTGCATTATTTAATGCATTATAAAATAGATGAGAGGTAGATATAATCATGTGATTGAATAAGATTGCCTGAGAGTTAAATGAGGAGAGTACTGAGATGGATGTGGGAGCCCAACAACCTTCAGTTTGAGAGGTTTTTAATGTCAGTGAAAGAAATGGGGGAGAAATACAGAAAACAAAGAATTTTGGGATAAGAATCCTAAAAACATTAGTTCTTTCCTCTTTTAATTCCTTCACCTCACCTGTTTTGGTAAGTGAAGAAACACTGATATTGGTATTAAGTGTCAGGTACAATTCTAAATCCTTGCATGCATTTTCTCGCATTTAACCCTCAGTGTGTCACTGTGGGATAGGAACTATTTATACCTCCACTGAGGCAGAGGAGGCTCCTAAAGAAAGACTTTCAGTAAGTGGCTAAAATAGGATTTAAACCCAGAAACCCAGTTTCTTATTCCCTTGTACACTGCTTCTTCTGCTGCTATTTATAGAATTTTAATTCTATGAGTTGTGCTGTTTTCATGTTTTAGTCTCACGTTGTGTATATGAACACACACATTTCTCCTCCCAAGACAAACACATTCAATTAACTGCTGGCAGATATATGTAAACATTAAGCATTACCAGTTTTCATCGCATATACCAAATTTAACATAAGCTTTTATTTTTGAATAATATAAAAAAACTATGATAGTGATTTGCTATAGTGTCCCACTATAAAGCTATAATTATAATTGCATATGATTTATATTTAGGGGGTAGATTCCTGTAATTATTATGATACAACATTTAATTTTACTATTGATAACATTTCTATCCTATTTAAAAAGTTTTCTTCTAAACATAATTAGTGTTTATTCTAAATATAATTTATAACCAAGAACTCCTATAAATTCAGGGGAAATGGAAGAAATTGAAATAATAGTATACTTTTAAAAAATAATTTTCTGACCTTCATTTGGATAGTTAAACTGGTAAATAACCAGGCATTGTGGTGCTTAAAAAATGAGAACCAGATAAATGAATAATTTATATCAAATATCCAATTACATAAAATATATTAGATTATACATGTCCTCTGGGTTTCTTGTAAGGAAATTTTATATGTTATCATTTTATAAGCAAAAAAACATGATTAAAGTCAATTTTCTTATGGTTCTACAGCAGAATGACTATTCAAGAATTAGAAGTCATATTCTTTTGGTAACAAGAAATAAATCATATTTTCTAAGTCCCAGTGTTATTCACTGCCCTAAGTGGCTTAATAATAAGCCAATACAATTTCTTTTATTTTGCCATGCTCATGTTGTTTTTCAAGTAGGATTTCCTGCTTTGAAAATTATTCCATTCCTATGGATCCTATTTGCAATATTGCAATTTTCTATTTTTGTGGCAGTTTTTTTTTTTCAAATAATGCACAGTGGCAAAACAATACAATAGTCTCATAGTTATGGAAGGGGATTGCCAAAATCTTTACATTATTGGGTCAGTATTTTTAACTTAAAAATATAGATGTGTATATTATCTGTTAGTTACCATGTCAGTCCTTGGAATATTTTGACTTTCTCATAGCTAATCAGAATCTTACTTTCAGATGGTTAGGCACCAAGAAATTTAAGGACATAGCCCCATTTATCTGTAACTTGTTGTCAGGCTCACAATTAGTCAACCTATTTCATCAGTGGTTGATAACATATTAGTTATTATAAAAAAGGAAATGAAAGAGATAATTCTTCCACTGAACATTCTGAAGTTTTTGATATGCATTATATATACCAAGATATTTTAAATTCAAGAAAGTGTATTTTTCAAATAAAATTACAGTATAGGAGCCCTTGGGTGGCTCAGTCAGATAAGCATCTGCCTTCAACTCAGATCATGATTCCAGAGTCCTGGGATTGAGGCCCCCCTTGGTTTCCCTGCTCCTCTCCCTCCACCCCTGCCCCCCATAGGTGCTCCTGCTCTCCTCTCTCTCTCTCTATCTATCTCAAACAAATAAATGAAATCTTTATTAAAATTGCAATACTGAAAAGTGTACAATAAACAGATATAAGAACACCAGCTTTTGGAATACTTAGATTTGGGGAAAAAATATTAGCACTGAAATATTTTGTGGTTGGGTAATTTTCGTAGTATGGCTATGTTTATCTCCTTGTGTTAACTCTTCAATGCCCATAATACAATATTTCATCATACTTGACTTATTTTCAAAAAAGTAAAAGTGTAGAAGAAATAGTGCAGGCTCAAAAGACAGACAAAATTGGGTTTGAATCCCTGCTCTGTATTAGCCAAATACTGGTCAACAGCACAGTGGGTGAAGTACATCATGGTATGTTCATACAGTGTGATACTAAATAGCAATAAAAATGAACAAAATACAGCTTTGAGCAACAAGTGTAATAAATATCTTAGAATGTTGATCATGAAATAATTAGATTATTTCACTTATATATGGTTAAAACAGGTGCAATTCAACTCAATTTTAGAACTTACAGTCATGTCTAACTTTTAAACTTGCTAGTGACTGGACAGAGGGTGGCATGGGAGGAGCTTAGGGGGCTTTGGTAATATTCTATTTAGTGATGCAGTATACATCAAATTATAAACTTGATATTTATTTATTTGCTTATATAAAATATGTTATAATAAGATATTCATTTAAAAATATATTATGAAAATTGTATATAATTAGAAATTGGTTGTAAGTATATTGTTGAACATTTAAACTCAGAGTGTTTGGATTAACATAATGACTGTGAATGAGGTAACTCTTTCCAACTGTCTTCACCTTTATTTTTACAAAATTAAAAAAAAAATTGGTATAGCATAAAACAAATACAAGTGTTCTACATAGTGGTAGTAATGGTTAGATGATCAAGGAACCATAGTGCCATGACAAGGCTTGGACAGAGTGAAAAAAAGTTAAAAATCTAACTTTAAGATCCATTACTCATTTCCAACAGTATCTTCTCATGTTTTCAAATATTTGGTTTCAACTCATTTTGGTAAGAAAGAGTGCTATTTGGTAAAGGGTGGTTATATGATTAAAGATAATTCAATAGGAAAGTCATCTTTAATTTTGTTTTAATATAGAGATGGTTTATAATTCATGCACTCTTCTCCTGACAGGAACATAAAAATCATATCTGAATTTCCTGTTCTGTAGAAACAATGACAAAATCACTATGATGCTTGCACATATTATATAGGAATAAAAAATGAGTTTTTAAATACAATTTCCATCCATGTTCTTACAGATTGAGATCTTTACCCAAAAGACAATGAACTAGATTTAAAAAAAAAAAAAAAGGGTTGGGTTCTAATTTCCTGAAGCTTGAATGATTTTACGTCATCTTTTCTTTTTTTTTTTTTTTAACATTTAATATGGAGGATAAATTGCCTAAACTTGGGCTCAATTTACATAATCCTCCACTAGGATAGTAATTTGTATTGTAGGATTTTAAATTAAACAGGCTCGGCTATTCAGGAAGAAATTGAAATAAAAGACTTTTTCTCTTCCATCTATTTAGCTTACATAAAGGGATTTAATTTTGTAGAGAAATTAAATTGAAAAGAAAAAAATAAATAAAAGGAGGGAAATAAAAAATTGACCTTTGATTGACAGAAGCTTCTAATATTCTACAAAAAGTGTCCAATAATTATATACCTTTAAACTACTAGTTAGCAATGGATGTGTTCCCTTTTAGCAAAGCCTTCTTAGAATGCCATTCCTTTAACAATAATCAGAACCGACAGCCTGGTCCACCTTTTATGATAATGTGGCATGCAGCCTTGTTAATGTGACCCATTGAAATAAATGAAAAATATGCTTGTGCCCCAGTATAATTGTTGGCAGCAGCATTTTAGCAGGCTTTAATTTGCACTTCACTGTAATATCTCCTCTCAAGTCTGATGTAAACGTTAACCAGAGCTGGCACTATTAATAGCATGCTAGGATCTGGGGTAAGGGCAAAGGAATATAGTTGGAATGAACCAGAATATGACCTTAATTGTTAATGAAATGCAGCAGTTGTATGAAAAGGCAAGAGCACAAAATGACTACAATAATTGTTTCAGTAGAAACCTGCATGATGCAGAAGGCTACAACTGTAAAATATACCACCCAAAAAAGCACTCCTTAGATTCATATTTCAAGGTTATATGTGAGCTCTGATTGCCCTTTAAATTGCCAGTAGACGATAGAAGAGAAAATAATACATCTTAATATATAATTAATAATATTTAAAAGCATTAACTCATAGACTTGAAGCTAATAGGTGGCATAAAAATAAGAATAATAAAACTGCTATGCACAGGAAACAAGAATTATTTTTTTTATTCCTACATTACTCTGTGGCTATATAAAGATTTCAATATCATTTAGTATTTTGTTTCTTCCTATGGACACCATATAAATAAATAATCATTCACCTTAACACACGTATGACCAGTTTTCTAAAAATTAGGTGTGTAAAGATGAAAAGAAGCATGCTATTGTTAGATTTGGGTTTTTGACCTGCAATTTTAGACAAATTTTCTTGGTATTTGTTTTGTTTTGTTTTAAGAAATAGAACCTATTACGCTTTTTGACAACTTTCCTATATTTTTACTAGTTTAGAATATAAACATAAGTGGCGATTCTTTTTTTTTTTTTTAAGATTTTATTTATTTATTTGACAGAGCGAGATCACAAGTAGGCAGAGAGGCAGGAGGAAGCAGGCTCCCTGCCAAGCAGAGAGCCCGATGCAGGACTCGATCCCAGGACCCTGAGATCATGACCTGAGCCGAAGGCAGAGGCTTAACCCACTGAGCCACCCAGATGCCCAATAAGTGGTGATTCTGAACCATTTCTTGATGCTTTGTTCCTACTTGCAGGTTAATTCACTTTTTATGAAGTTCAACACACCACACTTGGGAGTTTACCAGGCAACACTATTTCAAAATAACAAAGTTGTATCTTGCAATATGTCTCACACCTATTTCTCCATTTTCTAAGGCCCTTAAATGCCTTTAAAATTATAAATATGTCAAAGCGCCCTAAGATGGTGATGCATTAATGCTAAAGATCATAGAAAAGTTAAAGAAGAAATATAGTCCTATATAATAGTGATCATCATGCTAAGGAGAAAAAATGCTGGAGGAACATATGAGAAACAATTCTCACAGAATACAGTTCACCCACTTGAAGTACACAATTCAATGTCTTCTAATATATTCACAGGATTGTACAACCATCACTACAATCTAGAATATTTTTGTTACCCTGAAAAGATACCCCGAACCCAGCAGCAGTCAATCTCCACCTCTTCCCATACTTCTCCCTAATTAATGGCTAATTCACTTTCTGTCTTTATAAATTTTCCAACTCTGGACATTCCATATAAATGCAATCAGACAACGTACGACCTTTTATGTATGGCTTTTTTCATGTCATACACTGTTTTCAAGGTTCATCCATCTATGTTGTAACATATATCAGTACTTCATTCCTTTTGTTATTACAGAATAATATTCCACTACATTATACCAAATTTGTTTATCTGCTTATGCGTTGGTGAGCATCTGGGTTATTTCAAATTTTTTCCTATTAGGAGTAATGCTGCTAAGAACATTTGTGTACAAGTTTTGTCTGGATGTATATTTTTATGTCTCTTGGATATATACCTAAGAGTTGTATTGCTGGGCCATATGGTAGTACCATTTAAATTAATCACATTTTGAGGAATGTTCTATAGCACAATAAAAGTCAAAAACACCAGATCAGATTATAGTTGCTCCCAGGAAGGAAGGAAACATCTGTTTCACTGTCTTTTTACCAAGCTATAGTGTTATGGGAAGTGTGCATGACAGCAAAAACTAGAACACAATGATGTCTGGAATTTGGAGGTTCAGAGTTAGGGGAACTCTCAAGCCAGAAAGTAAGTGTCACCTTCGTGCTGAGCTTTTGTTCTTTTCCTCATCGAACCATTAAGATTTTCACCCCCAGGGTTACATTAGGTTATGTACTGAAAGATCTGACTTGAATTTGTGTAATAAACTCCTCACAAGCTTCTAGAGGACAGGTAAAATATTTCATGAGTTTGTGTCTTTGGTATGCCTCGGTGAGTACTTTGCACTTAGGTTGATGTTCAACAAGTACATAGATTCTAAATCCCTGTGTGATGCACTGTGTTCAAAGGGTAATAGCCAGAAAAGCACTCTCCAGCACACATCAAATATTGATATACAACGTGCATCAGTCCTCCGTGGGGGTATCTCTGGAAGGCAGCAGAATGAAGAGAGACATAAACTTCAGTATCACCTTTCAGTTTAGGGCAAAGGAAAAATGCAGTTTATCCTGAGGAACATGCTACCCACAGAAATCTTGATGACTTCCTAGAAGTGCAAGTACTGAATTTTAATAACATTAGCTCAACTTCAGCTTATCAACACTTGATTCTCTTACCTTAATGCAATCTCAGATAGCCTTCTCAGGATACAAAAATTCTTCAAGTGAACATGGATTATTAGTGAAAACAGAAAATCAAAGTTAAAATGAAATACTGTGACCCCAAAATCCATCATTCAAAACATTCCAATAATTTCTTCAATTAAAAAAAATCCGTAGAATAATATTACCTAAAACAAAGCCATCCTAAGCATATGAATTTTAATTCAACTTTTCTGAGTTTTGATAGGAAAATCCCGATTTGACAAAACTTGAAAATCTCATAGAAAGGTTTATTTTATCTCTTAGTTAAATTATATAGGAAGAAACTGAGATATATCAAATGCATTTCAAGTGAATGTCAAATATCTGAGCACTTAATAATATTAAATTGGAAACTTATAGACTTTTTCCCAGAATGGATGGGGAATCATGTTTTTCACCACCTTCTTCAATGTGGTATAATGTGTTATTAGAATTTTTGAATATTATAGTATTATGAATCTTATCCAGTAAAATATAACCTCTCAGAATAGCTTCACAAGTGTCTGTCATACTTCAAACATTCAGTGACCATTTCAGGAGTGAATTTGTTCTCCTGAGATTTAGAGACTGACAGTATTGAAGACCAGGGAGTAGAGACGAAGCAGAAGGATATTCCTCCTTTCCTGATATTCTCTCCATATAGAGGAACTCCATTAATATAACACCTGCTACTCCTGGTTTCTTTCTGCTCCCTTGCATCCATCCTTAAGAGAAAGCAGGATTGACGTGACAGTTGAATTTTGGGCTTGTTCTGTTTTACTTCTTTTTTGTGTTTGATTTTGTTTGTTGGCTTGTTTTCTGTTTTTGTTTGTTTTTTTTTTTATGATTATGATTATTACTTCTGCCCTCCATGGTTTTTATTTTACAACTTAGGATCATCACACATAGTTTTACTTCACACAATAGTAAACAAGAGGTATTTTGCTTTTGTAGAGGCTTTGATTAGGTTATGTAAATGAATTTTAGGTTGTCAACAGCCTTAATCGCGCACTTGTGATTATTTTTCTACCTTGGCTGGTCATTGCAGCTTATGAAGGATTTGTCCGTGGGCAATTTCTAAAAGAGATACAAAGACATGCCTGCAAACGCCAGGTCTTAAGCAAAGGTGCACTGACCTTGACAAGGTACTGGGCATCCTGGAATTGACCAAAATAGAAGCCACATGGATGTCTGAAACCAAAATGCACTCTCTGCAGGCAGAAAATTCCAGAGCACACTCAAAAGCCTCACAGGCCTCAGTGAAGGGGCAATCCTGTTGAATCCTGGCTCTGAGGGCAGTCTGTCACTTGCAGCCCCTCAGGGCAGGTGCGAAGACAGCAGTGTCTGGGTAATGCCACCAGGGGGCTACAGAGGCCTGAGCCATCAGACTTCAGGAAAAGTTTAGTTGTGCGGAAAAGGGAATCTTGCCATATACCTACCATTACACTTTAAAAAGCAGAGCAAGTTATTTGTCATTTGCACTGTGCTTTTCAGTCTTGTCTATAGGGAATGACTTTTAGACTGCAAAGCAGCTGGATTCCAAGCATGCTGCATCATACTAAAGAGGTTCTGATTTTAAATTATGATTGTCAGGCTTAGGTTTGATGCTTGAAATTTCATTTTGCTTTCAAGGCTAAAGAGAAAATGGTAGAAGAACCAAGCTTGAATTCATGAAGTTAATCCACATGCCTGAGATTTGAAAAGGAATAAAATAATTTTAGGTAATGAAGTTACATTTAGTTGGCTATCCAGGAATTTTATCTGCCTTGGGAGGACATGGATGATCAATCTGTAGAACTGAGATCCTAAGTGAAAGCATAATAAAAATGAAGCATATGACAGGAAGGCAGATGGGATGATGATAGATTCAGTCCATGCTATGGTTAGATGACAATATTTCCTGGGTGGGATTGTCCAAACCAAGAAAGTCGAAGTACACAAGATTTGTTTGAACAATGGGTGCATTTGGAAGAGTCAGAATATATAGAGTTTAAAAACCTAAAACAAAATCTGAAACAGAAACATAAGGATGATAAAGGAGCAAAGCATTTAGAGCCAGGAAACAGCTTGCTTTTTTTTTTTTTTTTAAACATGGTAGATAAGGAAAAAGACCAACTTTATAATAAACAGGCTACCAATGCCTTTCTAAAAGGAGAAGAGAAAGGTAGGAAAATAAAACAATAGAAGTTATCTTCCATCATTGAATTAAAAAAAATCAACTAGAAATAACACTCAAGATCTAAAACACTCAAAATATGAGGGATGAGAGAGACCTGAAGAACTCATGGCAGCCCTACTGTCCACACTGTGTTCTTAGTGCAAACTCCGAAGCACTAACAGTAGGTTAAAGTTGGGAATCTTCTGAGAGTCATGTTAGAACATAAATAGGAGTAAAAACTTCCCACGAGAGTAGTTTCATAGGTTTGAACAATTTTGCAGTAACAAGGCAGTATAATGAGCCCCCTGTGGCCAGGTTCTATAAATGTTAGTCCACAAGAGAGGCTGGAGTCTTGGTCACTAAAAAGATTGCACACTCATTGCAGCATTGGTGGGCTGGAAACACAGGGCTCCAAGAAAACGGAAAGGTACTCAATTTGGTTTTATTCCTTGCTCCAGATATGCCTACTTGATTTGTTTCTGACTGAGGGACTCAAATACCAACTTAGCTGTTTCCTGGTCATGGGGCAAGTGGCCCAGCCACTGGTTCCTGCCCTTTTTCTCTGATGTTCATGCATTTGCATCAATCATATGTCATGCCATACTACACACTGTACACCAAGACACCAGATTCAGCTCCGCATACACACCTAGGCAGCCTGGAAGGGAGGGGCAGTTCACATCTCTTGGCGAGTTTGACTAATGGAGGTCAGTGGATAAGTTCAGATAAATTCTTCTTCCTTCTTTCCCATGGATGGATTATTTGAAGATAGAGTTCTTTCCCATGGATGGATTATTTGAAGATAGAGTACTTTCATATGGTTTCACTAAAGATGTCCTTTGAGACCAGATAACTAGCTTATTATGAAGTGTGATGACCAGCTTGGTAGAATACTGCCATCTTTGGCTCTCCAACATCTCTCTTTCTCTCTACTTTATCCTTTTCTCCTCAGTCGTTGGGGATGTCCTCACCACTAAATGGTAGCACATAAGCCTTTCCATAGGTTCTCATGTTAAAGGAAATTGGTTGACAGAAAGTTAAAAGATGTTCAATATACTGGATGAGAAAGAAAACTATGTAAATTAATTCTCTCTAAGACCATTTTACTGTATAATTCCAAACTTCAAGAGAAAATGATCATGTCTTGGCTCTTAACGAGAAAGGAGAGAGTGTTCACCAGAGCTTACTTTTCTCCTGGATATGGTAAATACTGTGCCATACTTAACCTCTTGATCACAGTCTTCTTCTGGTTGAAATTATTTAAGTTCATAGGTGTGGGCAACTGACATTAATTAAGTGGCATTCTAGAACAGGTGAAACAAAGCTTATTTTCATGCTCTATCTTCATTTCTTCCGATAACACTGAGCTTCCATTTGGGTCTTTGCCCAACCTAAGTCCTAGGCTCTACAAATACGATTCTGAGTGGAATAACTTTGTCTGCATTCTAGAAATAAGCTTCTTTACAAAATGTATTGGCTAGGAATACAGACCATGGTAATCTTCAGGCTCTCTAAAAGAAAGGCACATCAGACCTGATATTGATCTAATTGAGATTCTGAGTTTGTGAGAGAACCCCAGTCACCCTGTGGAAAACAGATGCCCAGACTGTGTTGAAAGCAGTCGCATTACAGGCAGGCTCTGGCTTCCCCTAGGGTGCATGCAGAGCAGGATGAAAAGTAGGGAACATTCTATTTTCTTTGGATTTAAAGGGGTTCAATAATTGATTTGAGGGTGTTTTAATTCCTTTGGATTTTAGTGTCTTTGGATTTTAACTTACATGGGAATTTAGTTTTCCAATTAAGTTTCTCTAATGGCTTCCCCAGGCTTCAAATAAGAATGAGATTTATAATTATATTTGAGTATCTCTGTGGTGTTGGCGTTCTTTGGAGTATCTTTATAATGTTACATAATCTTAATATAGAATTTTGGATGAAACATAGCTCACAACATGGCTGGGCATAGTTTAGGAAGTGTGAGAGAATTGGAATGAATTTTCAGTTTGGAGGGAATCGTCTTAGAGTTAAAGCTATTTTTTTCTGACTCGTTTCGGCATCTTCTGGGGACAGAATCTACACTAACCCCAAGACATCAGGAGCCCTGGTTGATGGTGGGGTTTTGATTTCATGAAGTCCTGTAACTGTCCTGATAAATTTCAATGAGGATGCTCACACTGCGTATTGAACATAGGTTTAGTAATTTAGTTAAATGGTTTAAAAGCAAAGCTAAAACCAATCTAGATGGAGAGTGTGGAAGTTTTCTCTCCTCCTGTTCTCTAGTAAATTTCCCTTCGAGTCAGTCTTCGCAGGTGCCCATGTAGTTACTCTGTGTAGGATGTTCCTGCTGTGACTGAGATCATAGGGCCTGCGGTGTGCAGACCACACACCAGATGGGCTGTATGCTGTTATCCTGTAGACTATCTGCCAGCATGTTCTTTCCAGAATGACCAGACTATAGCCAAACTCTCTGCAACATCTCTACCTGACCTTGGTTTTGTTTGTTTTGTTTTCAGATAAATTCACTGAAGACCCAAAGCCCTCCAATAAAGTGAAAGAATTTTTCTCTGATGAAGTATCTCCTAACGTTTCTGAATTCTATTACATCACACTAAAATTATTATAAAAGATATGCTACCTGAGAGATGACCGTGTAAAGAGAAACTTGTGTCTGATATGCAATGAAGGCACTGACCCAACATATAGTTTCTACTGCCCTTTTGAGCGTTTTAAAGTAGGCTCATCCTAGAATACCAATGCCATCAGGCACATGATTTTATGCATTTTTTTAAAGATTTTATTTATTTATTTCACACACACACACACACACACACACACACACACACACAGAACCCAGATAGGGAGAGCGGCAGAGGGAGAGGGAAAAGCAGGCTCCCTGCTGAGCAAGGAGCCCCTAGGCCCCGATCCCAGTACCCTGGGATCATGACCTGAGCCGACAGCAGATGCCTAATCAACTGAGCCACCTAGGCACCCGATCTTGTGCATTTTTTAATTAATTAATTTATTTCCATACTTACAGCAGACCACTTCCTAAGTCAGCCTAATAAAATCAACAAAGAATCTGGTCAGCAAGAACTGTAAAATATTTTGAAGAATGTGGAATTTTTCGTAATGTGGAATGATTTAATAATAGGTCATCAAACTCTGAAGTTTTTCAAAATGTGGGTTTATCTCATGGAAACCATTTTTCTTCTAAGTGTAGTCCACTTTCCTTAGCTTCCTCTAATGCAGATTTCCCTACTCACTGTACCCTTTCTAAGTGGTATTTTCCAGTTCATTTTCCCTTCTAAAGCAGTACTGACTGGGAGTAGGCAGTGGGTTACTGCCATGAGCCCCTTGCATTAGAGAAACTTTCTTGCCCTCCTTATGTTGTTCATCTCTTGCAAGGCAAGCAGTTCTTGGGGCTATGTCCAAGTATGTATCTTGCTCTCTTCCAGGCCTTACTCATGGTGATTGGACCCCAGAACTCCCTAACAATGACTCTAAGCCTGCTTCCTGGAACTGCCCAGGTCACTTCTCAGGGCATATTGTTTTTAAAATTCTTCTGAGAGGTGGAAGGATTAAAAAGAGGGCATGCAATTATGTATAAGAGAAGAAGAAAAGAACAAACCAAGGTGTAGTGGTAGTGGCTGAAATGCTTTATCTGTGCTCCTGGCACATGCCCCACAAAATTTAGAGTGGGGCCCATTTAAAACACATATTACGGAAGACTGCAAATTAGTACAGGTTGAGCCAAACTTTGTAGGTTTCGTTGTTAGAATATTGGTTTTTATTAATTTCCAAAAATCCTATTGACATCTAACATTGTATTAATTTGTGACAGTAATTCAATAATCATTTTATTTGTGAATAATTGTTTTCTTATTTTGCAGTATATAAGGTAAAAATAACTCTTAAATATTGTAAGATGTTCTTGCTGATATATTTTAGTACATAATGGAAATCATAAATGCAATCTAGATCATTCCTCACTTTGCTATTATTGATACAAAAGTCAGATTACCATATTTTTTGTTGCCTATCTGCTTAATATTTCTCTGTTTTGTGTCCAGTAGTTTTGCACTTCCTTAAATAAAAAATTAAAAATATATCAATGCCATCTGCTAACTCAGTGTTCTTACATTCCAGAAAACTTGAGAAGGCATTCTAAATAAGCTCAGACCCAGCTCCTTTTCTTTAGGGGCTCCAGTGTTAATCCTTCATAGTGAGGTAGTAACATAATTTCCTTTCTTTCATTTCATTGTAGATAGAGCTGCCTTTTTCACTCCTATCTCCATCAATTCCATACTGAATAATATCTTCAATAATGGAACATGAAAATAAATAATCTGTTAAAAGTCTAACTTGTTCACATATTTTTTTTGCATTGCCGCAGTAATTACTCCACTGATATGTAAAAACCTTTATCCCAATCCAACACTTAAACAACTTCCTATTGTTGGTTCTATAGCTCTTTAATGTTATCACAAATTGTTTTTGGCCTGCAAATTTGACTTTGTGAGTCAGCCATGAAGAAAGCTTTTTTCTCTGCATCTGAAATTTGGAATTTTTTAATGATAAGGCACGTATTTTCCTTCAACTGGGGAAAATTAAATTTTGATAATACACATATCATCCTTGAATTTTCTTATAAAGTAAAAAGTTTTCCACTGATCGCAATTTTTACATTACTTATTACAAATTTAGCTAAACATAGGAAGAGGGTGGTTGGGTTATGGACACTGGGGAAGGTATGTGCTATGGTGAGTGTGAAGTGTGTAAAACTGGCGATTCACAGACCTGTACCCCTGGAGCTAATAATACATTATATGTTAATAAAAAATAAAAAAAAACTAAAAAAAAAATTTAGTTAAACAGATGACATACATACCCATTCATTTTTTTTTAATTCATGATGAAAATGTATGCTTCCTCATTTGCCAACCTCAACTCTTGAAATTAAACGAAAACAATGCATGACCATAAATACAAAAAGCTAAAAATAAACTACGCTGTGTTGCTTGTCTAGATTATACACTGAAAAAGATAACTGAAAAAGTAATATATTTGCTACTGTTTAACAAAGAACACTAGTGAAAGTAATTAATTTTGAGAAAAAATAATGTATCATGTTACTAATTAGAAATATTCTAAATAATTCATCATGGATTGCATGAAATGCTCTTATATAAAATTATACTGACATTTTGTAACTGAATATGGCTTCTAGTTCATTCATCATTTATTCACAAATATTTCCTGAAAAACTTTTATGAAAACTATACTTCCAGTGTTTTAACAGAGATACAAAAACTATCTAAGTTCTGATTTTAACCATAAAGAAACTAGTTTTGTTTGTGTGTGAACGTGTGTTACAAGCAGCTTCTCCAAAGGTAGAAAGTAGTTTAATTTTACACCTCTACATATATAAAAATATATGTATAAAAAATACCAATTTATTTTAATTTTATTTCATTTTATAGATGCCTATTGAAATTATTATGGATTATATGTATTTAATACTATATATAATATTAAATCTATATTTTTACATATACAGTTATCTATATATATATTCATAAACTATAATTTTATTTAAGCTTATCTAAGATTAATTGAATACCTATGAGATTCTAGGTAATGTGCTAAGTACTTTTTATATACTATTACATTCATTATCTTATTTGACCCTCAAAAAAACTTATAAAAAACCCAAATTATAAATGAGAAAATTTATAAAGAAAATGAAAAAAAATATGATTTATACTTTTTCTCAATTTAAATAAATAATACTTAACATTCATCTCCTGATTAACAAGAGCCATAGAACACAAATCCTATGGATAAACTCACAGTATAGGTAAAACTAATGACTTAAGTTGTTGAAAAAATCCATTTCATCAAAATTAAATCTAATATTTAGAAAAAAATAGATGATTAAGTTAACCACTGTAAATGATATGAATGTGGAAAGAATCATTTTCCTTATGACAGATATTTTCTACTCCTATCCAAGATAATTCACAATATAGGCATTGAACAATTCCCCAAATCTTAATTCATATGTCAGATCACTCAATAATGTATAATAAATAGTATTTAAACTAACTGTTACAGGGTTTCAACTATGTGCTGAAACTTTTCCAGACACTTCCGTACATAATCATAATCCTCGCATCAGCCTAATTAGATGAGTGCTCTTGATTGTCCCTCATTTAAGGAAAAGGAAAATAAGACTTAAACGAATGAGCTAATTTGCCTACAGTTCCATGGCTAGTGAAAGTTAAAGTCGGGTTTCACCTAGGTAGTGTGACCTAATCACACGGCATTATGACTTGAGTATTTTAACTGGGCAAAAAAGAGAAGGAAGGTACTTCCCATTCGACAACAATAACACCAACAAACTACACAAAGAACAGACAAACCAAAAAGCATTTCCAATAAAAGTTACACTTTTTCAGCATGTATTTAGCATGTGCCCTTTGCTGATTGAACCAAGTGATTATTGCCTTATCAAGCCCCTCATAAATAAAATAAATCTTTCATTTATTTAAATCATAGGACAATTAAATTCTCTATTTTGGGACAAAGGTTTATGTTTATCTCCCATTTAATTTGTCCAACCTGTGCACTTTTTTTATTGGCTATGAAGCATGATTTTTTCATTTGAATTCTGTTATTTAAATAACTTATTTATTTAGTTTTTGAGGAGACAAGACTTTCCATCTTGCAACAATGTAGTTTATATTGCTAACAATGCATTTGCAAGCAATGACCATTTTCTCATATATAGATTTATCCAAAAATAGAAAATTTCACATACAACAGGACATATAACAGAATGACAATAGCAAGTAAAAGCAGTACTTTTATTTTAAATTAAGCATTTATTAGCTGGATAATATTCAATGAATTGTTTAACCTTCAAGATTAATTTTCAATACATATAAAATGATGCCTACTTCTCAGATCTTTTTTATAGATACAATGAGCTGAAAAAATAAAATAAATAGATGTGTGATTCATGGTAAGAGATTGATATATATCAGCTCTCCTTTCAAGTCTGTACACAAATACAACAAAAAAATACACAAATATAAAATAAATCAATCTATGATCACTTAATATTATGATGGCATTAATTATATTATTTATATAATATGATAAGCATCATAGGATATATCATATAAATCATATATGGTGCTGTATATTATTTATTAGCATTTTATGTTAACATTTATATGTAACATTTATATATACATATATTATATATATAAGATTTATATATTATATATTTATATGATTATATATATAGTATCTTCCACATTAAGATTTTTCAAGGAAAAATTTAAAACCTTATTTATTAAAAATTATACTGGGGTAATAATGTTCTACCATGTCTGTGAGAGGATAGAAATGTACATAATAAAGCAGAAAGATTACCACATAGAAACCAAGATGAGTAACAACGCCTCTGTAGGTAAACCATAAGTCCAACAGCTGTGTGCTCTAAGTCATCCTATGAAAGCATTGCTGCTTCATTGCCCTGAGAGAATATTTAATTGAAGACCAAATAAACCCAAAAAATGACATGCAGTTCTTTCCTCTTAAGGATTCATGAGAATTACATCATGAAAATTACCACTTAACCCCCCTGGTTTTGAATTGTTGGGAAGAGATTAGGGGGCAAGATTAAAAAACACATATTTTGGTTAATCAGAAATTATTTCTTGCTAAGGTCTGAAGGTCTGGGAGGAGGGGTTTATATCAGATGTAGCAGCACTTAAACTTCTCAGAGAGGGAGTTTATCCTTCATCAGGCTGATTCTAATTCATCACTTTCTCTTTACCCTCCTGCCTCATCCCCTGTGGTACTGGTGTCTTACTCTAAATTTTAGAGAGGTGCTGAGGTAAAGAAGAGAAAGGAGATGGTAAGAAGACAAGCAGAGAAGAAAAGTCGCCTGTGCTTTTCATGAGATTTTAGCTGTTCTTTGAAGATACCAACCATCCTGTGCTATGGGCAGATTTCCTACAAACTACAATCTAAGATCCAGGAAGGCAGAATATTTCTCCTGGTTTGCCCGCTACTATCTCTCCAGTGCCTAGAACTGTGTCTGGCACACAGCTGATCCTCAACACAAGAGTTTGAATAGTTTGAATAAGCAACTGTAGGAACCGCAATGACTTCTGACTTAAGAATTTCCTACTGTTTTGCTTGCAAGGGAGATAGGACCACCTGGTTTTACAATGTGCCTGAACAATGCCTGTTTGCTCTGCAATTTGAGCATAACAACGTTTGCCCCCTGGCTGTCATTGCGGGCTTCTGCCTTGCAGATGGGTTTGCTCGCTTACACTCATCCATATCAGGTCCCTAGTTGTAATCCTAGGACAGAACAACACATGGATCAAGGCTCTTTGTTACAGACAAAAGACTCTGCCCTATTTAAGTAAAAGAGATATATTAAAGGATATAGAAAATGGTTCAGGATTGAAGGAAAGGGCTGTATACTGAGCTCTTAGAAACAACTTCTAAAATCCCACCACAGACCTGTAGTAACAAAAGGCTCACTACTTCTGCGATTATCAGGACAAATACATAAGGAAGCTGTCACCCTAGTTGCTGGGTTCAGAACCACACTGCCTTCACCACTGTCTGCGAAGGAAAAGTTCTTTCCCCAAAACTGTGCTTGCTTTATTATAAGAATTTCATAAAAGGCCATGCTGGTATGAAATGTGATGGGAAGAACCTAAAACATATCCAGAAGGCGAACTGTAAGGAAATCTGGGAAATGTAGCTTTTAATTTACTGGATTCTGTAAAAAGTCTATAAAAAGAAAGTATGCTAATTGGTGTTTGAAATGGTTGTTGAGTGAACAATTCATGGTATCCATCACAAAGAATTTGCAAACGTTTCAGATATAAGGCTATCCATTAACACTTCCAAAAGAATACAAAGTTGTTGGTGGGTTTTTGGTTTTTTTTTTTTTTGGTGGTTTTTTTTCATTTTGTTTTGTTTTGTTTTGCTGAAATATATGCATATGTAAAAAATGTTTGAATTCACATATACCAAAATGGTAATGATGGTCATTTTTAGATAGATGGATTGACAGCAAAATTTATTCTCTTTTAAGTATATAAAATTCTTCTGAGGGTTATATTAAATAATATGTGGAAAGCAATGAGCAGAAGACCTGACAATAAGGAAGTACTCATAAATGTTACATATATATAGTCAAGATAAGTCAAGTGAAGAACTTTACACAGGGCCTGGCACTTATCATTAACATTTTAAATTTAATTAATTAACATTTGGTGTATTAGCCAGCAAAGAAACTTGGTATCTTACCATGTGTAATGACATGGCTGGCACTTATTATTTATATAACAATCATGAATTGCTGTAATTATTTTTCACTCTCTGAATGTGACTTTCAAAACGACTGTGCATTGACATTATAAAGAGAAAAAATATCATTGTTTTTCTCTGTGCATCTATCTCCTATATACATATGCAGTTCTTGTACCCTAGAAGCAAGTTCAGAAACATGCATCCTTCCATGAAACATCAACAGAGAGGCTATAAGCAAGAGAACTGTGCAGCTACTGTATTTTACATCACTTGCACCCCAGAGGAGAACCAAGGGGAAAAGAAAAACATTCTGAATGATGATGATGGTGGTGGCAGTGGTGGTAGAGTTAAAAATGTTTATTGAATAGGTTTTTCCAAACCCCTACTATTCTAACTGCTCTAAGAGACAATTTTCCCTGCATGTCCCATTTCTGCATGTCTTTAAAAAAGAGACACTCTGGGTTTGTTTTTTGTTTTTTGTTTTGTTTTGTTTTTATTATCCCAGACTTTCTTTTCAGGAATTTTGTAAATAACTGATCCTAGCTATGCTGAGTCTAAACCTTGTGATAGATCTTTTAAAAAGTGTTACACAAATCAGTAGTTTTCAGAACGTGGTTCTTAGAATTTTAGTGCTCTGAATCAAAATAACTGTTTCTTGAAAGTTCTGTGATGGGGGAAAATCGGTCCTTGATGAAATACAATGAAAATGCTTAATGATGCAAAGATAGGCATCACTAAAGGACTATGTAAAAATTTTGTAGCATCGAAATGCATATTTGGCCAAAATTTTCCCTTATTTTCCAGTGTCTACTGGATAAGGATTCCATGCACCAAGAATTTAAGAAACAATGATATTATTTTTGTAGGATGGCATGAATTTTCCAATAAAAATACTTATATCTAGCTATCTAAGTAATTGAAAAAAATGTTACCCATATAAAAATTAAAACTACAAAATGCATCTTATAATTATTTAAAAGGGAAATTATTTGGTCTTTAACATAATAAGTAAAACTCCAAATTGACTTATCTATCACAGTTTTAGACAAAGAATTGTATGTCTATTTCACTTCATAGGAGTCACTGAGTATAACATCACAAAGTAACAACTTATTTTATATAAAATCTCTAACTTTATAATTAAAAAAATCAAATAATTACAAAATAACATATTATTACATTAAATGGGAAGAAAGAAGAAATGTATGTTTTATTTTTTTTTTTTAAGATTTTATTTACTTATTTGACAGAGAGAGAGAGAGATCACAAGTAGGCAGAGAGGCAGGCAGAGAGAGAGGGGGGAAGCAAGCTCCCTGCCGAGCAGAGAGCCCGATGCGGGGCTCGATCCCAGGACCCTGAGATCATGACCTGAGCCAAAGGCAGAGGCTTAACCCACTGAGCCACCCAGGTGTCCCGAAACATATATTTTAAAAACAAAGTAAATATAGTCTCTTTAATAAAGTCAAATTTCATGTTTATAGAATGTGAGGAAACAAAGTAAAAAGGAAAACTGATACTTTTTCATTGGTAGATAAAGCAGGGATTTTGGCCAAAAAAGATATGTAATGTTCAAAACAATTTCAAGAATTACTCTTTCACTAAGGCCACCCATTGCAGCTAAGTGAAGTGATTTCATTAAACTAAATAAATGAAACCATCAACACATTTTGGTTAATGTTACTTCACTTATCTTGAAACATGGCATTCAACGGTTTCAGACTGTGGAATTTTTTTTAAAAACTTCAGAAATATTTAGCTCTGCAAAGTCTAAATAATAAAAATATTTCGTGTTGGTGATTGAAAAAATCAATGTTGAGATGTTAGTGTACAGGTATATAAAATATTGAGTTATATAAAGAAAAACCTGGACAATATTAATTTGATATTACATTCAGCATTGCATTATTATTTTTTAATTATTTTATTTAAAAAATTAGATGCAAGTGTTCTGGGTTGTTTTCCCAGTATCGACAAAGGGATTATGTCTCCATTTCTTTTAGTTAGTAATGCCTCCTGGTGGGCAAAGTGAGTGGCAAAATTAATCACCCTGAAACCAAAATAAATGATCTATTGGACAAGATGATTTATTAGTATTCTTTTAAAAGCTAGAGAATGTATGCAAAATGGGGAGAGGGGTGATGTGTTTCATATAATATAAAATGAGCCCTTCATGGCATAAACGAGAGAGAGATAGAGAATCAGATACTTTCTGACACCTCTTCTGGGTGATGATAACAGCATCATTAGGTAGTGAAGTGGTTTGTCTTCCTGTTTGCCATGGCAGGAGGACATGCACCACAATCATTTCAAATTGTACCGAGTTGGTCAAATGGAGTCTAAAGAACAGATAATAAATATTATCTTAATTCCTTGAGAAAAGTTATTACTCATATTGAAATCTATACTACTTAAAAGTTATTTAGTAGGATATTTGGGAGCATCATTTAGATTATTTACAATGAATATATATCTATTAATTTATTTTTTTCTATAGAGTTATACGTTAGAACTGAAATTGTTTTATTTTTGAAAGTTTGTCAAAGTAAGGAATACTATCATGATGATAGTAATTTGGCTTCTAGAATTTGCATCTATGTATTATTATTTTTATTTCAAAACTCACATTATCACAAAACATCACTCAAATAAAGAATTATGACCATTTTTAGTAATAAAAAATCAAAAATGTAACAACTTCATCTAATAAAATCATTAAAGTATAGCAATGTATTCATAGTAACTGGAAATTACATTTTTAATTTATCTCTTTTTCAGCAGTCATTCATACTCATACTTTTTTTGGGTGTAAAATGAAATGGATTGAAATATGTGATATGCCCATATTAATAATTAATGAGTTGTTAGTCAATTATAAACTAAGAAGTTGTCCATATATGACATTGATATTTTGCAGCAAGGTAACCTATAATCATTCATGAGAATACATTTGCCCCCAATTAATTTTAAAAAGTGCATTTTTAATAAAATAGAGTGAAAATAGAATTTTTTTATATAATTCAATTGCTGTGTTATAACATGTTAGCTATACCTCAGAGATACAGTGGGTTAGGTTCCAGACCACCCACAATAAAGCAAATAAGTGTTACAGTAAAGTGAGTCAAATTAATTTTTTAATTCCCCAGTTCAAGCAAAAGTTATGTTTACACCATACTGTAGTTTATTAACAGTGCAATAGCATGTCTGAAGAAACAATGTACATATTTTAATTAAAAAATATTTTGTTGGGCACCTAGGTGGCTCAGTTGAGTAAGTGTCTGCCTTCGGCTCAGATCATAATCCCAGGGTCCTAAGTTTGAGTACCACATCGGACTCCCTGCTCAGCAGGAAATCTGCCTCTGCCTCTCCCCCTCCTCCCTGCTCATGCCCTCTCTCTCTCTCTCTCAAATAAATAAATGCAATCTTTTAATAAAAAACATTTTTTGCTAAAAAAATACTAAATAATCTGAGTTTTCAGTGAGTTGTGATCACTGATTGCAGATCACCATGACAAATACAATAATCATGAAAAAATCTGACATACTACGAGAATTACCAAAATGTTACACAAAGTGAGCAAAGGCTGTTGGAAAAGTGGTGCCAATAGACTTGCTCAATACAGGGTTGCTATAAACCTTTAATTTGTAAAAAACAAAACAAAACAAAAAACAATATCTGTGAAGCACAAAGTGAAGTGTAATAAAACAAAGTATATTCTATTATAAAAATATTATCACTCCCTCATATGTTTTTACAGCATTTAATTATTTTTCAATAATTATTATCACCAGATTACTGTAAGTACACTAGCCTGGGGTTTATTCAGCATTACTCTTTGCCAAAAACAAACAAATAAATAAACAAAACAATCTTTGGTTGACATTTTCTAGAAGTGAGTTTTCCTGCCTTTAAAATACTTAAACCTTCTAAGGATTATAACTGTTGAAAACAATAGACAAAAACCACAGTTTTTGTAAATCCTACAATTATTTGTCTCGGCAATAGCTTTATAAACTGAATACCAAAAAACCTAACATTCATTAGTATGATATTGTAATTCATTAAAAATACAGCAACTCTGAATTTCTATAGTGGTAACAGTCTCCATTCCAAGCATTAGTATTGTACTGGCTCTATCTTATTTCCTAAACAGAAAGACATCTAACATTTAGAGGGAGTCCCATAAAAGTCTCATATATAAGAATTACCATCTTTCAGTTTTATATGATAGTTTCATTTGTTAATGAAAATGTCCAGTAGCTTTCAGGAATACAAATTTGAAGGTCTATTCCTACCCAATAACTGTTCTTGACTAGTTACCTAACCTGGAAGAAGTGAGTTAATTTCAATGTCAGGAGCTCTATAAGATTATTCTAGTGAAAAGAGCTCTGAATAGTCAGGCAACCTAGGTTAGGAGTTTATTAGCATTCCATTTATTTATATACACACACACACACACACACACACACACACACACATACACATATATATTTTTATTTTATGTTATATAGAGACATATATCTATGTGTATATATATGGCACAGATATATAGAAATAATATTATAAATTAATATAATATACATTACATATAATACATAATAAAATATATATATAATATAATATATATAGCATGGATATGTATATATATATACACACACACACATATATATACATACACACGCACACACACACACACACATATATTATTTCTCTATCTCTATCTCTATATCTATATATCCCTGCATGGATCAGATCACCTTCAGTGCCCTCAATTGGCAATTTTGGAAATAAAAGAGAATCTGAATGCATGGTTGTATAAAAGTAAATAGCATGTATATGTGTGTGTGTGTGTGTGTGTATGTTGACATGTAAAAACTACAGGCTCCATAATATTTTAATATCATTTATTGTCCCAAACACACATCTTTAATTTGATTAGGTATGATCTTAACATAATAGTGTTCTTCCTTGTTCACTATATACAAGAATGTATGTATGTACCACAGGGAGAACTATTGTGCAGCTTACCTTTTCCTTATATACAAATGTATAAGACATAATATTTGCCATGTAGAATCTATTTAGAATTAAGAATTTTGAAAGATGTTTGTAATAATAGCATTGTCCAGTGTCTTTATGGAAGTATAAGCATTAGAATTTTATATATGTGAAAAGACATTTGATATCATAGGGTATGCTTTGTTAATATAAACTATAAAAGAGAAATTACTTCTGGAGGATTAAGTCATTTGTCAAAGATCACAAGCATTTATTGCACAAGCTGGCACAATTCTCACACCTGGCCCCTAGAACATTACTATACCACATTTATTATTATCAGAATTTTCTTAATGTTACAAAGCCCTGAGCAGTATTTATACAAATTGGCAGTAGGGGAAATATTTGTAACACCATACCATCAAAGAAAAATAGTGTATAAATAATAAAATTCATATATGTATGTGGGCGAAAGCAAGAGCATAAGCAGGAGGTAAAGGAGAGAGAAAAGCAGACTCCCCACTGAATAGGGAGCCTGATATGGTGCTCTATCCCAGGACCCGAGATCATGACCTGAGCTGAAGGCAGACACTTAACTGACTGGGCCACCCAGGTGCCCCTAAAGACATTTTTAGTGATCATTTATAATTTTCAGTAAAACAACATTTCAAGATGATTCCCATAAAAAGTCAAGAAAAATACTGAGTTTAAGTAGAGTTAGAGAACAGGTCCTGACAAAACAGTATGTCTCTGATTTACTTAGCACTCAGTAGCCTAGAAGCCATAATGTGAGAGTTCTGAAACATGTGTCAGCCAATTAAAAGAAGTGACAAGCATCATCTTGAAGTTTTGTTACATTATAAAAGAAAACATGTTCCTAGGCAGTGGTTGAAAAAACATAATTTCTACTACTTCAGATGATAGGATTTATATGTCTCAAGACAATATAGCATCAAGAAGAAAGCTATACTAAACTTATTTCAACTATAACAGAATTATAAATATGATTTAAGATTAACCTGAAATACTGGGACCCTTCTTGAGAAGGAAGATGTGTATTCAGTATGCTTAAAATGTATATATCATTTAAATGCATACCATACAGCCCATCTTGGAATAGAAATTCCCTTTTGCAACACAAAGGTATGAAACTTTGAGTTAATATGAGTGCTTTGAGGATAAATAAGTGTAATAATTTCACATATAAAATAACAAGACATACTTTAGTTTGCTGAAAAAGAACACACACAGTTTGGGAATCCCCGGAAGGGCAGTCTTACATAATTCATTTGAATAAAATATACCGAGCAAAATAAAAAAGTATGTCTTTTTACATTCTTCAGTGATACAGGCACACACAGATGACGGAACATGGAAAACAAATTTCGTCATTCAGTTGGTTGCAGAGAAATGTGCAAAGATTATGTTCAGATTTGTTATTAATAAGCAAGACTGATATTGTCAATTTAGAGACCCTCAAAAGAATAACTGCCTTTCTTCTTTTCAGAAGTATGTGTAAGCTTGGTAACTTTTTATTATTATTTTGGTTTGTTTTGGTTTTGTAGAACTCTAAAAAAAAAAAAAAAAGTAAAAATAAACCTAACTTTCTATGCAAAACAGGAAGCAATGAAATAGGGAAATCATCCTTCATTCCATAGTCAGGCCTGTGACTAAATACTAGCAGAGAGGGATAGATGGGTGAGGATATCCAACTTGTACAATAAGAAGGGCCAGGAGATGAAGGGAGAGCCCAGAGGATTAACCAAGGAAAAAATTGTTAAATTTCACTATATAGGGGTGCTTGGGTGGCTCAGTTGGTTGAGCCTCTGCCTTCGGCTCAGGTCATGATCCCAGGGTCCT